>NC_088360.1:15454390-15479390 GCF_034508935.2 Berghia stephanieae | reverse complement strand
TAATAATAATACGAATCTTATACTAACGTACGTAACCCTAAAATGAAATAAAGCGTAAAGGGAATTTTACATGTCATTAAAAAATTATAATGAGATTTGATTATATTGACTATGAACAATATTTTCATAATCTTGTAATTCGTATCATCATAATATTATCATAAGATATTGATATTTCAATGTTACTTTCGCATCTCATGTTGACGTCTTCCTGTCTCTCCTCTACTGCGTCAGTGATCCTCTCTATAAGTTGGTCACTGCTGTCCTTGCAATCTTCTTTCATTTTCTTCAAACAACGTAGAATTCCTTCATCATCTCTTGTTGAAGAGAAAAAACAAACAAAAACAAAAACGGATTGATGCAGACAAACGTGATTATCTCTTGTCTTTTCACAAATGATTTTTGTTCCTACGAAAGTTTAATGTGTTCTCAACTTTTTGACAAATTGGGGATAATCAGTGACATTTAAAACAAAAGCCCTTTCGCAATGGAACCATTAAATTCCGTCGCCTAAGCATTCCATAAAGGAATGTCAATAATCTATCAAACGGGATATCTGATGTCAACGGGAATCAGCCATGTTGTCCAAGTAAGCAAATTGGGGGTTAATAATCTTGCCCCCCCCCCACTCACACGAAAATGCCTGAAGCGGGGCTCAAACCTGAGACCTTCCAGATCACGGTGCAAAAAGCCTTAACCACTCGACCATCTCGCCCTTATTCGTATATGTGGCCTAACGTCTCTTTACGGTAGTGTTTCGGCGTAAGCCAGATACTCCCCATAAAGTGACATTCAAGTTAAAATGGACAGAAATATTATATTTATTTAGTTTCTGTTATCTTAAGATACTATAGTAGGTAGTGATGGATATTATAACATTTTATTCGATTAAAACGAAACATGATAGACAATTTACACTATGCGAACTAAAATATAAATTCCACCTGGCTAACTGGTGAAAATAAATAAATAATGCAATTTGGATATGGAAACGTTGTGTTCAATGCATAATGTGAGAACATTTAACATTTAAACATTTTTACGAACCTGCACCATTTAGTAATTAGCGTCGTGCAAGATCCCTCCAAAAGATTTTCCAAAGTACTTTCATCACATTTATATGATTGACATGGAGCAAGTCCTGTGGGGAACGGATGAAAATAACGTTGCCTAAAAATAATATATTGAAAAACGACTACAAAACTGGCATCCATTCTTGCATGGCCCTAATCTATGAGTTACAATAAGCAAATAAAAGTAAGAAGATCAATAGGATGATACCTCTTACTTTTATATTGTCTCATTGTAAAAATAAAGACAGAAAAGTTATAGCTGCAACAACAACAACGCCGACAAATAAAAAACAACAACAGCCACAACAACAATAACAACAACAACCACTACTACTACTACTACTACTACTACTACTACTACTACTACTACTACTACTACTACTACTACTACTACTACTACTACTACTACTACTCTTACTACTCCTACTACTACTACTACTACTACTACTACTACTACTACTACTACTACTACTACTACTACTACTACTACTACTACTACTACTACTACTACTACTACTACTACTACTACTACTACTACTACCATAATATTATGTTACTTTGACTCACCAATGATCACGAGTGACAAAGCAGAAATAATTTAAACGGAGATGCGAGCCATTGCGAGTGGTGTCTGTGGAAGAACAATAATTTGTTATTAGAATCCTTCAAATTTTATAGCCATTGTTTGATCTTGTATGCGTGTACGTACGTGGGGCGCGGGCGCGCGCGCGCGTGTTTGTGTGTGTTTGTGTTTGGAGAAAGATAATATTTTTGAGGTGTAATTTTTTTTTCTGATGGTTGCCCTACTTTCGACACCTTCATCACGAGTTCTATAGCCTACTTGCTTTGGCTTTCCCAACTTGGCTAAACGGTCCGCTTACTTTTCTATCTGTCTTATTTCAATATATTATATTTTTACCTCACCAAAATGATAAATCATGACAAAATGAGATAGTTGGCCTTAAGTATGTATTACTTCTTCTTCTTCTTCTTCTTCTTCTTCTTTCTTCTTCTTCTTCTTCTTCTTCTTCTTCTTCTTCTTCTTCTTCTTCTTCTACTACTACTACTACTACTACTACTACTACTACTCTTCTTCTTCTTCTTCTTCTTCTTCTTCTTCTTTCTTCTTCTTCTTCTTCTTCTTCTTCTTCTTCTTCTTCTTCTTCTTGTTCTTCTACTTCTACTTCTTCTTCTTCTTCTTTCTTCTTCTTCTTCTTCTTCTTCTTCTTCTTCTTCTTCTTCTTCTTCTTCTTCTTCTTCTCTTCTTCTTCTTCTTCTCTACTTCCCCCCCTCCTCTTTCTTCTTCTCTCCCCCCCCTCGCACACATACACACACACACACAAAACACACACACACACACATTTTACGTGCGGGCGTATGGCCACAATAATCAATAATTTTATACAGGATTCTTTGTAAAAAGTAAACAGATTCACCAATCACCCTCTGGGCTGTTATGTCGGCGTGAAACATCGATTTTGAAGTTGAAATCCCAAAAGTTGATTTGAATTGATTTGGCCCAATAGAGAGAATGGATGTAGTTTATTATAATTTTTTTATAACATACTTTAGGCTCGGCGGTCCCGATAGCTCATTTGGTAGAGCACTCGCTTCACACACAAAGTGACCGTGATCGATTCCGGGTGCAGTCGAGATTTTTTCCGATCCCTCTGTCCACCCAGCAGTGATTTGGTAGCTGGGTCTGTTAGATCTGGCTGAAAGTAATTTGTGATAAACTAGTGTCCTAGCCAAAGGATAGCACAAGACATTGCTATTGTCTGTTTCACATTATAGAAACCGGGCGGTGGTTCACATTTAAAGATATGCATTGATCAATAGATATTCTAATAGCTTTGAACACCACATCTATCTGTAAAGGGTGTCACCTCTGAAGATGTTGCTAAATTCAACCGGAAAATGTCTTTGAAATGAACTTCTACTTCACGATATCGAAATATTTTCTCGATTTGACCAGATAGAGCAGTAAAGTTAGGTGCCCCAAACGTAAACAATAACAAGTTGCTAGTGATTTCCGTTAGGGACCGGAATAATTTACGCACAATATAGGTCTCCCAATTTTGTAGTTTGAGTTGTAGGCAATACACTTTCAGTATTGAAAATATGTTTACAAAAAATCTAACAGTTGCAGAAATAATAATATAAGGCTAATTATTCTGAAAATCAGGCTCCGAATAATTCTCGTTTTGTTCACACCAGCGCAATAATTTGCTCTGGTCTAAAAATAGATAGACTGTAACTTTTGATAAATTTTAGAAAATTTTACCTTTTGTTCCATAAAATATCCATATCTAGACATTATTTGATGCATGATCGAGTATTTATGAATATGTGTTTCTTTTGCCACCTAACAGCCAAATTTTAAAGGTTATTTTTTTCTATTATTTACATTGGAACGTGAGCTGTCAAGACAGGAACATGTGGTTTGCCACGTGCTTCTCGACCTTTGTTTACGTTTGGGGCACCTAACTTTACTGCTCTATAGTTTAGTTTGCAACATTTTGCTGATTACTTTATCCGATTACAATCAATAATATATGTCATCCGGTAAATGCCGGGTTCTCTAACCCAAGGTAACAATGGCGTCACAAGACACACATCGAAATATGCCCCCTTCTCTTTTTGGACACAATAAATCTGAAACAAGATTGAAAATTTGATTTATTGTATTTTAAAAGATGTGGTTCCGTTTAAAAATAGTTTTACGTGCAAGTGTCAATACTAGTCTAATTTTATGTAAGATTTTGACCACAACAAACTTCTTTCCTCACGCGAGACAGCGTGGCTCAGTGGGATGGTATTTGCTTTGTACTTGAAAGGTACCGAGTTCGATCACCTACCACTGCGCTGTGTGGCATTGAGCAAGTCACCTCGCCCTAGCTTAATTTTCGGCGCTGCACTGCGGCAGACTCCTGGGTTATTCAAGTCTCTCCTTGGAATAGACCCTAGAGACAAATTTCCACTATGGGCTGAATAAATGGAATTTAATTTAATTTCAATTTTTTTAGTTAGCTGGGATGGTGCGTATTCAGTAGTCGTCCAACACAAAGAAACTGGGAGTTTCTTTCTTATCCTGTTACGTCTGAATATTGAATGTCTGTTTTCGGTTTGAATAAAATTTTGTATTAATTGCGATGAAACCGATATAATCTAATTTGGTGATAATCGTAATAATGATCTTTATCTTAATTGTACCGTAAAGGAAAAAATAATGAATTGGATTTCATACACAGTACGTATCTTGATATGTTAGCGGTCATATGCCATTGCTCCAGAAGGAGGTGGTAGACTTTAACTGCTCGTCCTTTCAAACAACATACAACTCTTGTAGTCATCATTGACCAAATGCTGAGAGCGATGAGGACTGCTTGAAGCCTGAGATCGTAAAAATTCTAATGAAAAGGTGAAAATGGAAAGGCTTCGGGTGGGAACTGTACAGGCAATAGGTGTTTTGTGTACAAACCCTTCGTCAGCAAAAGGAACATTGAAAACAAAATGTAATAATTGTAGCGTTTGTATTCTAGGTTGGTTGAAGCAAAAATAAGACAGTAGCGTGGCGTCGGTATGAGTAGAAAGTCCATAGGAATTATAAAGGCGGGTCAGCATATCTAGATTAGAAAAACGTTATAGAAATTGATGGAAAATAAAAGACATTATAGAAATGCAATATTAGAACAAGTAGTAAAAGGCGTATGGTATTAGTATTAGTAGTAGTAGTAGTAGTAGTAGTAGTAGTAGTAGTAGTAGTAGTAGTAGTAGTAGTAGTAGTAGTAGTAGTAGTGTGGGGTAGTTGCACAAATATGTAATGGCTTGTGATCGTATAGTGGTGTTTTTCATAGATGGTAGTATTATCCTTTGCGTCGTGTTGTAGATGTTAATAATGACGAAAGAGTTCAGGGGCCGGTGATCATAATTGAATGCACAACATCAAGACATTCAATTAAAAGTCCAGATTCCAAGTTTCATTTCTTACAGTTTTATTTGTTTGTGATAAATTCAAAATCCAAATCAAATAGCATGGTCATAATTCAATCAGTTTCATAAATTCCAAATCCGTAAAATCAGTCCACATGTAAAGTCAATTTGCCTAAGTAACCATTTTCAATATACGTGGAATATTTCTAAGTCCGTAAAAGCAAATAAATGATGGTGAGCACAAAAGGTTTAAAGTGTGCAGCTCATGGTCAAGTTGAATCCTACCGTTTTCCTCGAAACATCCTCTTTTATCCCTATCAAAATTTTACCCACAGTTCCATTGTTTCCGCGCCCCCTTGCAGTTTTGACAGTTCCCTGTCAGTCTATAATCCAAACCCTAAAAGTAAGACCAAATCATAATCAAACCTGAAACGTCAATTCCTACATAGGTGTTAAACCCCGCCTTTTATGATATAATATTACTTTTGGTTAACGTTAGTTCAGTACGCCCAAATAATCTGTACGCCAAAATAATAATTCCAACTATAATTTGATGCTATTATCCCCAATAACCAAGTAACACCGATCAAAAAAAGTAATTTCCTAGTACTCAATATAATGACCAATCCTTTAACTTTGGAACGTAAAATTGTCCCAGACTACTCAATATAATGACCATGTTTAACTGATATACAAGCACTGTGAACTCATTAAACCCACTTGCTATAAGCTAACTCTCTTACAGTAGTAGTAGTAGTAGTAGTAGTAGTAGTAGTAGTAGTAGTAGTAGTAGTAGTAGTAGTAGTAGTAGTAGTAATGCTGAAAACTTATATAGCGCTATAACGCCGACACAACAGACTCTAAGCGCTTAAATCACAAATTACTTTGGCTGACAATACTCATTCACACAAACAAGCATACACACACACACACACACACACACACACACACAATAGAAACCAGACAGACCTATCTTGATTCTCATAACATCTATTAAAGACGAAACAGATATGTTTTAAGCGAACGTTTAAAAATAGACAAAGTTTCTTTTTCACGAATGCTCTGTGGTAAGGCGTTCCACCAGAGGGTCCGAAATGAGAAAAAGGATCTCATTCCAGCATTTTTCCGTATTCGAGGGACAACTAGTTTGGTGGAATCACTGGCCGAACGTAAGGGGTGGGGTTTTGACTATCTTTCAATTAGTTCCGAAATGTAGGAAGGGGCAGTACCTTCAAGACAACGATACACTAAAGTACAAGCTTTGAATTTAATCCTTTTCTCAACAGGCAGCCAGTGCAGGTCGTGAAGCAGAGGTCTGCAGAATCGCACCTACGCTTCATGAGTACTATGGCAGCGCTGTTTTGGACAATCTGAAGACGTCTCAGATTATATTGCGAAACGCCAAACAACAGAGCATTGCAATAATCCAATTTCGATAGTACGAGGGACAAACCAGGTGTTTGGTCACATCCTCAGATATGCACCGTGTAATGGAAGCAATCTTTTTTAGTTGGAAAAAGAGAGATCTAACCAAATTATTAACCTGATGCTCCATCGACAGTCCAGAGTCTAAGAATGTGCCAAGGTTTTTCACTTTATCAACAATTTGAATGGAGGCATCCCTCAGCTTCAAATCTGTTTCACTTTTCATCTTCCTGTTCCCAACATACAGCACCTCTGTCTTATCATCATTTAGTTTCAGTCTGTTCTCATTCATCCATTTCTTAACACGTTGGATACCATTCTTACTGTCGGCTGTTGTTGTTGCTCAAAACGGTGCTGTTGCTGCGAGTTGTTGTCATGTTGGTCGTTAATTTCATGCTGACAGTTTTGACATTTGACAATAAACGGTGAGGAGTATCCATTGAAGTGATTAGATTGGATGGGGAACAAGGATTGATAAATTGAAGCGAGGATCAAGGTCGTAGGGGGAGCGGGCGTGGGGTTGGCCGGTGACCAATGACGGTGGTAATAGGGCGTTGTTTTCGTCTACCCCCTCTGAGTCTGCTTATAAAATAAGTTAGCAATGACTATCCCGCACAAATTTTGGGCCTCTTTTTCGCTTACGAAGTGCCCGAATTCACGTCAAAATATGGGACGAAGCCGTTTCGTATATGCTATTTAAAAAATTAATTACGACGCTGTTTATCGATGAATATGACTGAAAGTTGGCACACAGTTAGAAAAAAGGTCATTTTACATTATGTCAAGCGACAAAACTCGTGCGATTACAAGAAGACCATTAAAAATAGAATTTTACTCTTTGGAGTAAAATATTTCTAAAACTACCGGGCGTGGAGGTTTTGTCGCTGACAAGGTAATACATGAACATTTCTTCTTTTTGGTTGTAAAATTTCATATGAATATGACGAGTACTTTCAATCTTTTAATTCACTTATTACGCAAGATACAACCAAAGGTCGAGAAAAAAATGCCGAAAAAGCGTCCCATATTTTCGCGTTGTTTCCTCTTTGCGGTCATCCAAATAAATTACACCTTTGAAACTGCATAACTTGTTTATTTATGAATGGATTTTCAAAATTCAAAAACATTTTTACTCAGTGGAGATAGGGCTTTGATTTTAGACAAAAATTTTCCTCAAAACGAGAAAAAAAAAATTTTCATAGTCATTGCTAAATAAGTATTATAAATAGATCTATGAACAGTGTAGTTGTTAAAAGTTGTAAAATAAAGCACAGTGAATAAATTTTCCAATATGGCTGTCAACAAATAGGAGTTTAAAACTATGTTTGACTTTGGAAAATCCATACGTAAAATTTTAAAATTTCAGAAAAATCCTCAGTTAGAAATCGTTAAAATGTTTATCAATTAAACCACAAGAATATCACAAATTAGATGCTATTAAAATCCAGGCGAAATGTCAGATAAAAATCACTCAAAACACGTAATTCTAAGAGCAAAAGGAAAACAAGAGACGCCGGTCAGGTGTGTTACACACTATAGTATAGTAGTAGTAGTAGTGTAGTAGTAGTAGTAGTAGTAGTAGTAGTGTAGTAGTAGTAGTAGTAAGTAGTTGAGTAGTAGTAATAATATAATAATAATAATAATAATAATAATAATAGTAGTAGTAGTAGTAGTAGTAGTAGTAGTAGTAGTAGTAGTAGTAGTAGTAAAAGTAGTAGTAATAGTAGTAGTAGTTGTAGTAATAGTAGTAGTAGTTGTAGTAATAGTAGTAATAATAGTAGTAGAAAGTTGTTATGGAGACCATGTGGGGTGAAGGAGTCCCTGGGGAGTGGTTGGGATGGACAGGGGGGGGGGGAGAGAGAGGTTTTTGTGCGGCGGTCGAATCTTCGAGAAGAAAAAAATGGCCAGGTGTCGATGTGAGTGGAAAGTTGAGTCAATTTATTGAAATATAGGTAGATAGGTAGGTAGGTTGGTGGAAAGATGGATAGATAGATAGATAGATAGATAGATAGATAGATAGATAGATAGATAGATAAAAGAAAGAAAGATAAATAGATAGTTAAGTGCCTCCTCCACGTCAAATGGCGATGTTTCGACTTCTTGTGGGACATTTAAAAAAAATTTTCTATAAATCTAGTCGCCTAATATTGTTGTCATTAAAACTTACACGACAAGACTCATGCAACTTTGTATGATTTAGTTTTAAGTTTTTAATAATCTCATTTGACCTTGAAGTACCAGATAAATCCAACCTATGTTCGTCCCAAACCAATTATGAACTATGTTAAATTATGAAACGAACGTTTCATAGCCTTGCTTTTTATCTTCCTTTGAGTTTGCTGGACATTCTAAACGATCGGTGTCATCTGGTTGACATTCTACTTTAAACTTTACCATACGTCCCTGCGTGAAGTTATTTCTGTTATTGTAATTGTAGATCTATTTGAAACAAAGCAAACTTTTTTTTAGTCACATGTAATAGTCTCACCCCCTCTCTCTCTCTCTCTCTCTCTCTCTCTCTCTCTCTCTTTCTCTCTCTCTCTCTTTCTTTCTTTCTTTTAAAGACCTATCAATGTTCAAATATGAATTATAAAAAATTCAAATGGAATATACAAGTACTGCTGCAGTTTTGTAACGCTACATTCACTGCACAATGGTTCACCAGCAAGACACATTTGACCTATTTCATACAAAACAAGCCATCAGTACATGGTATTTTTCGAGATAGAACATTCACAGGTGATTTTCTCAGAGCACTCAATTATAGATAGAATGAAGATGACGTCACTCAGGTCTTTGTTATTGTTTTTTGCCATCCACGTTTATGAGTGATTCTCACTAAACTGTATTAACCAGACTATAGATAGTTTGACGATGACGTCACACAGGTCTTTGTTATTGTTTTTTGCCATCCGCGTTTATGAGTAATGCTCACTGAACTGTATTAACCTGACTGTAAACGTTCATGGATACACACAGTTTTGTGTGTGGTCCGTTATACTTCCGGATGGCAATGTTATGAGCTTCTTGGCCAAACGCATACCATCTATAACCGACCAGGATAACACATAGTTTTATGTGTTGGTCCGTTATATTTCCGGATCACTGGAGCCAAAGAACATTAATCTATTACCTCGCACTGAGACAAACATTTTTTTTTCACTTTAGCCCGGAGTCTTTTACGTCAATTCGATAAATGATGATGGCCTCTTTACGCAGCTCAGCATAGTTTGAAGTTGAACACGACAACAACATGAAACTGATAAACAGTTAAATAAAAGTTTGTGGTAAAAAAAAGGACTGTCACGATGTCTGTGCTTTTATTGTAATATATTTTCCTTTATCAATATTTGAAGGATGGATTTTCTGACAAAATTATTAAATACTTGTCTTTCGAGAGTACGACAATTACCTGTTTAAAATATTAAAATAGATTAAATCTATCACGTGTCAATGGTATGGATCATCGTGTCTGTATTTTTTTCATAGCACAAGTCGAGAAACTTTTGCAAAACTTAGGGGAAGAAATCTTGTGCAGTTCGTAGTCTTGTGATATGAAACTCATCTCGGACCGGTATGTCACAAGTAATGAGGCAATTGAGCTTTTTGAGCTTCTTTGAGCTTTTTTATATAGCGCAATATCCACTAAAAGTGCTCAAAGCGCTTTACAAGAGGTCCCTGGCCAACAGCAACATTTAACGTGTAAGGTGGGACATGATGCATGTTAGGCGATATTACAATTTTTTCGGACAGAGACAACGCTGTTAATAGCCAGGTACTCATTTGACACCTGAGTATGGTGAGAGAATGTGAGTAAAGAGCCTTCTCCAACAATGCGCCGGGCGAGGCTCGAACCCAGGACCTTCCGATCTGAAAGCGAGTGTCATACCACAAGCCACATAGCCGCAATGTGCAATGTGCTCTTTTGATCAGAAGCTTCAGGGTTCGAGTTCCGTTCTGAGCTGCACATAGTTGAGTCATTGGATCAGGCACTTTACTCACATTCTCTCAACGTACTCTGGTGTAAAATGATTACATGGCCGGTAACAAAGTTGTTTCGTGAAGAAAATAAATGTGATAGTGCTGTTCTGGCGTCATGCCTCCTCCTACGTGACAAGTATTGGTGGGTATGACCCTGTACAAAAGCTCAATATTTTTTTTAGCTATCTGGAAATAGTTATTCAAGGCCATAAGATTAATGGAGACGAATATTCATGTCAGGTTGGGTTGGGTTGTTAAACGGAAAGAAGGACACTAGCCAATATCAATGCATTCTCACCCCCCCCCCCCCCGGACTCGCGTCCCCTATTTAATATGATCCTACTGTAGAAATAACACATACTCCAAGGCCAAATGCTGCTGCTAAAACCCACAAATAGATTCGAATTAACTACTAAGCTAAAGCTGCAACAGTGATTTCGCCTACTTTGATTTCTCAATACGGGACACAAGTGTGATGAAAAGAACTGGTTCCAATCTCATTGAAAGTGTAAAACCACTCTTCCGGAGGACTGGATACATACCTTGTGTAATTGATCTTCTGGTTTCAGAGTGATGATATCTTATTTTCTAGTCTAAATCGTCAATAAAGATCATCGCCGTAATTTTTAAAATATGTCTTTACATATGCTACTAAAATAGTTATGCCATCTCATGATTCAATATGTAATATATTTATTTTTAGTCCTTGGAAGGTCCCGTTGAAACACACTTCTGATGAATTTGGAACCGGAAGAAGAGAAGGTGTGACGTCACGACTTTTCTGTTCTATTCAAAGGGAGCTGGAATACAAGCCAGGGCATCCGATTGTGCTTTATTCTTTACATGAGAAAGTATATTGTATTTTTACACTGTAAGATATTTCTTCACCCACTAAACTCTATCAACCATTCTGGAGAGTTCAAATAATATATGATAAGTTGCCCCGTCAACATGCATTTCGTACAATTTTTTTTTGGTCCCATGGAAGATGGATGTTGACTTCCGGGGGCCCCTATTATTGTAGAGCAGCGTTGTCTTTGTCAGAAAATATGTTTACACTCAACAAACTGCATGTCTCTTCTGGTGTTTTTAAAGTACGCTGTTCTACTATCGTGAGATTTTGACAAATGGCCAAGCGTGTAGTGCATTGTGTTTACACAGATAAGGGCTATATGAATGCTATCTAATGTCTTTTTTTTAAAATGGAACTATCTTTCATGTCTCTTCTGGTGTGTTTAAAGTACGCTGTTCCACTATCGTGAGATTTTGACAAATGGTCAAGTTTGCATTGTGGATACATTGTGCATACATGGGCATTGTGCTTACCACAGATAAGGGCTATACGAATGCTATCTATTGTCTTTCTTTAAAAAATGGAACTATCTTTTGAGTCCACTTCGGCGTTTGCCATGAGAAGCCCCAAGATGCCAGTCGTAGGGTTCCCGAGACCATTGTTGTTTCGGATTCGTGTAAAAGTTTAAATTTCTTTATAAGCCAAATAAGCAGACAATAAATAACATTTTTTTTCCGATTGGAACTTGGATCTGACCTTTCGGGAAGTCACATGGAGGTCAAACAATGTGAAATTATTGTTAAATTCAGAACTCCCAAATATCAAGAATTTGATAGCTTGCAAATAACCAACAAACTTTAATAGGATCTAAATATATCACATAAGAAAAATAATTCATACATCATTTCAATTGCCCTATATTTACGTCGTCCTTTCTAAAAAGAGCACGATCTTCCGGAATTTCACAAAATTCAAATGAATTATCGCCCTTCTCGCACATCTTGAAAAAAAACAACCAAATATGTAATTGTGAAACATCCAGAAAATTGTTGATAAAACAATATTTTTCAAGAGAAAAATATGAGCAACTGAATAGGTAAAAATTATTTTGTAGATCACAAAATAATCAGATGATATGCAATGAAGTTATTTCCCATTAAATCTTGTACCTAATTATAATCCTCGTAGGCTATTGGGAAATCAATACCAGCCAAAGACAAAATATATTGTTGATATGTTATGAACCGGTATACAAAAATCTTAGAGAGATCTTGTCTCAATTCAAAAGAGTTATTATACTTTTTCATATTTTTTCTGCAACAAGTATCCTCTTGCGAAAACTGTTAACAAAACAAAATATTAGTAGACAACAAATGGAAGCGACTAAAGAGATTAACATGATTTGTAAATTACGGCTTATCAGTCCCTCAACTTACCCTTGACAATATATCTTTTGATAAATACAAGGAAATGAAAGAATCGTATACCATTCACTATACATAACAAGTGGGTGTGTTTTTCTTCTTTTTCTCGGCTATCCCTTAATGCAACAACTGTAAAATGTGTATGAACCTCTGAATCAATTTGTCTTAATCAAAATATATTTTTTCATGAATTTTAAATAGAACAATAGAACTGGATTTCGCTTATTACATCTATATTAAAATCGATAACAGGTAAGGATCGGAACTCATTGAAGATTTACATTATCAAAATTATGAATTTTCCGCTTATCCATTTTGAAGGAATTCGTTAAAATGGAATGTTCAATTAATTGAGACATAACGATATGCATACAATATTTGAATATGAAGTAACGAATGACAACTTTTAACTATAAGACATCGACATTTTATAACTATCAATGCACATTGCTGATGAATACAAACGAAAGTAAATATTACGCGCTTCCAAAATTATTAAATTATTTTTGCAAACTTTTGAGAAATAGCTTGTGTTTATGCCCAAAAAAAAAAAAAAAACAAAAAAAAAAAAAACACACACCATTATCAAACACCTGGCTATCCTTTTTTTTTAAAAATATAGCCTTCTGGAAACAGTGTGCTTATTTGAGTCAATAAAAAAGTATACGACGCACAACTCTACTGAAAGATTTGAAAATTAGAAATGTATTTTTTACAGATAGATAAACAGATAACTTGATTTCCTTTTATAATTTAAAGTCAGTTTGAAAGTTCGTTGAGTCAAACAAATATCATAAAATACCTACTGACGACACTAACACTCTCAAAAACAATCAATTTCGACATTGTAAAAAGTTGTCAGTTTGGCATTTTTACGCAAATCGTTGCACTCGAAATAATGTATTCACTTAATGTAAATGTTGCTGCTCGAAGCTCGAAGAAATTGAATGTAAGCTTCGATTTTATTACAAGAACAGATCAAATGAACGTTTCAGGTCTCTCCTTTATCAACAAAACAGGATGAATGAAACACCACAGATGCGAATAATATTACTGTTGTTTTTATGCCATCGATGTGATAATTATTGCCCTGGGAAATATTTAGTTAAACGTTATCGGCAAACTGTTAATGGGAGCTATCTATATTCATGTTTTCGTCCAACCTATTCATCGATCACATGAATCTTTGCTGTACAACGATTGAAGTTTTCTCAATGTATCTAAACACGCTGCTTTGTTTATGAACGTTGTATACATACCCATGTATCATGCTGAGCAAAATGACCAATTGTAACGTTCGTTATTCTTCAAATGTGAACACTTTTCACTGTTGGTCATTTTGAGGACACTTTGCAATGTGACCAATAACCTCGAGCAGATGGAAATGTAATATAGATCGTACCCATTGTATCTGTCTAGCTTCTAGCCCGAACAAACCAAAAATAGACATATTATTATGATGGAATACTTGATACTGTTCGCGTCTGCTTCAGATTTTCATTTGACCTCAGGATTAAAGTGACCCAGACACCCATTTTCTTTCATGTAAGTTAGATCAGTGTATATTACTTAGTTTTGAATTATGGGCAAACTCTCAATTTGACCAATCAATAATCAAAACATGATCACCAGATTACTGTACTACTGTACTGTAAGGTAAGCTCGATCCAGGATCGGGGAGACATTCCGAAATCTCCTACATCCCCAGTATTCTTTCAATTTGTATTTTATCGTTGATCTTTTTTCGGGCGTTTATTTATTCAATTTGTCATCATATAGAAGCATTTTAAAAACTCTAGAACAAACCTTGATAGATTTGTGAAAGTTTAAAATTTCCTAATGTGACCATTGTTTTGATTTTCGGCCGCCATTTTGATTTGTGAAGTATTGAAAAGTAGTGCAAAGCAGTCCGAGGGTTTTTTCTATTAGGGTTAGCTCGAGATCGGAGGATTTATTAAAATTAGGGTTAGCCATAAATCTTAGCAAAGGTGCTAAGGTGTTGGTTTTTCCTATTACTATTAGGGTTAATTAAAGGTACTAGGTTTTATTTTTTCTAAGGGAATATTTTTTGAGTTCTTTCCCTTTGTAGGAGCTTTTGGAAAGCCTCCCCAGGATCGTCTTTCAACTCTGCTCACGTCTGCTACTTCAGGTTTATTTTCGCAGTTGATTTTCTTACCACAGCCTGTTTCGACACACGGACAACTGTATGCTGCTGTGTCACGGGTCAGAGGCTATAGTGGCTTACACTTCATGTTGGGCCACACAGAAAAATTAACAGAGGATGTACCAAGTTACACAGACAAAGTTGTTTACCAATCTGCCCTCATTAAATGATAGTGGGTACAATTTCGAATGAAAATAGTTCTTTCCTCGCGAAATTGCGGGCTTTTTACTAGTAGTTTTAAATGACATGAATTAACCATAACACAATTAAATTCCACAGCTATAAGATAGGCAGAAGTAACTGTTTTGTTAATATAAAATGTTCAAAGGTACTTCATTCCCTTGGAAACTTTTAATGTCATTGAAAGTAGGGATACAGATGGAACGAAGTTGACTTCACTAATCTCTATGTTATTATACTTATACATTCCGTTAGTGATTAGTTCTCACTAAATTATATCAATCAAACCATAAAAGTTAAAGATTACACACAGTTTTGTGTATTATGTTTAATTTGGCTTGTGAATATTATGAGTATTCTACCAAAATGCTTATCATCACTGGCCAAGAACTGAATGCATGTAATGTTTTTGCTATAAAATGATTGACTTCTTCTCCCAACAAATTATTATTGAACGGCTTGTTAATTTCCCAGACTGGAGAAAGAGATTTCGAATGGGGGCGATCTATATTCAGCTTTTCACCCAACCAAGTCATCAATCACATGATTTGTTGCTGTACAACGATTGGACATGTCAGAATAAATGTAAACATGCTGCTGTGTTTATGAAACTTGTAAACATACACATGAGTCATGCTGAGCAAAATGACCAATAGGATTCAATAGTCTGATGTCACGTCCGCCAGCCACGAGCAGCTTGGTTCTAAACAAAGAAAATCGGAACTTTTATTTCCTCATGCTGGCTAGAACTTTTCCACATGTCATGGTTTCAGAATGTATAAAAGTCAAAACATTATCAGATTTATAATGTTTTTCTCCTCTGGATACACCTTTATGCTCGTCGGAGAGAAGTATTTCAAAAGGGCGTCCGTCATTGTTCCGATAGTTTAGAACCAGTTACTAAGTTACTGTGCATGTTTACGAGGGAAGTGACGTCATGACTGTTGAATCCTATTTTTGCAATGTGACCAATGATCTCAAACACATGGAAAGGTAATGGATCATCCACATTGCAACGTGTTCAAAGTCGTCCGATTGACGGTACCTTTTGCATAATTTATTGATAATGCAAATGACAAATTAATTTTATGACAATGAGAGGAGTTCTTGAAGAAGATGTTTCAAATTCGAATTTTCATTGGCAGATCTATCTTCTTTGAGTAAAAAGTACCAATGAAGTATAAAGGTTTGAATTTATTTTTATTAAGTTCATTCAATTTTTGAACATGTGAAAATGGGTAGAAAAGCATGTTTTTAAAAAGGTAGGTATTGCAATTTGCAACTATTCATTTCTGTTTTTGCAACTGGTCCAAGACATAATAATTTTGTTTTCATGTTTACCGTTGCGTCGTCGCAATAATATGTTGAGAACCACAGAATTGAGAACCAGCTACGTATGCTGAGATAACAACTACTGACCTACATACTTTCTACATTTTCCAGATAAACATTATAGCACACATTTTCGGGGGGGGAGGGGGGGGGGAGGGGGGGGGGGTCGCTGGTGCAAATTGGGTTAGTTTGGGTGAAAATTATCAATTTTTTGAAGTGACTGTTTTGACCAATTTATTCAATCCTTATTTCATTCCAACCCATATCTTTGTCGAATGAATAGTCTGAAAACGTAAAAAATGCAATTAAAAAATTCCTACCCAACGTTATTGGGCTCAATATCTGACAAATATTGCGTTTTTCTTCAAAACTATTATCTAATTACCATAAACATTTTTTGGGATTTTACCATTTAAAAATGTTAATGCTAGATCTTTGAAACTAAAATAGCTGATATGTTACTACAAATAGCTGGCTACTTTGATTTTGTTTTTAATTAACAGTTTTTGGGATAATTACTTTTTTCTTCTGCGGGTCCTGTGCAGCTCAAATTTTGAGATCAGACAAAAAACGAAAATCGATTTTTGGTGGTTCTTGTGTAAAAATATTTGTAGAATCCATTTTCTTAGGTTTCAAAATTCAAAAAGGTGTCTAAAGTTCCTAATATTACCCTTGATTAAGATAATGGTTAGGTAAAATATGAATAAAATGAATGTATTTTTTATCATAATGTCATTTTTGACTATCTTTACTCACTATTTTAAGTAGAAAGGTAACTGCCAGAATGTGCTATCATTTTGCCACAATGTTTAATAGATGTAAATTTATCACCCTATAAAGAGATTGTTAAATTAGTTTTAGTTTTTGAGTTTGGACATTTTTCTCTGTAATTATCCTCTAAATTCAGAGACCTCGATAAAGGGTAATAAAGGGACCCTTTGAGGCTGAATATGTAAACATTTGATATAGACACTCAAAGTCAGCTTCTGTAAGGTGGTAGAGGATGCCCTTAGGAGTTAACATGCCTTACACTCGGATATGTGTTCAGATCTACACAAATAAAGTGATGTGTTAAACGCTTGAGTCAGCATTTTAACCATGTCACCATCTGATAGACTAACATGAGAAATTATTTTTGAATGGAGAGTATCTAATTTTAAACAAGAAACTTCATTTATGTATATGAACAAGCAACAATGATATAATGTTGATGTTACAGTATTACCATAGCCACCCCCCTCTTGAGATTAATTATTTATAACATTAATTAGCCAACTATTTACTACTATATTAAACTTTAAATATCAACATTAAAAATCAAAATCAAAGAAGATTTGATAAAATGATGGAGTTCCAAAAAAACGTGTTTATTTTCCAAGATATCGGCCATATCCATGGCAACGAAGAGATTTTCAATTATTGTTTTTTTAAACCAAACACCTTTTTTTTTCAAGATACCTGATTATAAACGTCATTAGTTTGATCCGACGTGTAATTATTTGCTGGTATCAAGGACAACTATACTAAATTTTAACCCTATTCCTTATGAGCTCATTGTTATAATGGAAATCTAAAAAAATGACGCAAAATATTGTCAATTACAACAATGTTAAACTAGGCCACAAGCGGGTTCGAATCTTAGACCTTCATATATGTACGTCAGTTTGATCAAATTATAGTCCCAATTAAAGATTTTTTGTAATTTTAGTATCAAGCCCTCATAACCTTAGACTCCTTCCGCACTGGGACAAAACTGTCCCAGGACAAATTTGTCCTGTCCCACTGGAGAAAACTTCTATTCAAAAGGGGTTCCGCACTAGGACAGGACTGTCCCGGGACACACCTGCGCGAATGCATTATTTTTTAATTTTTTTTTACAAGATTCAAAAGTTTATTTGCAGGCAATTGTCAATATAAATCATACAAGAATATAATATTTTCATCAACAAATCAAGTAAATAAAATCAATAATAAAGCAAGGCAAACAATGATAGTAATAATGATAATAATAATAGTAATAATAATAATAATAATAATAATAATAATAATAATAATAAAAATAATAATAATAATAATAATAATAATAATAATAATAATAATAATAATAATAATAATAATAATAATAATGATAATTATAATGGTGATAATAATAATGTAAAATCTTCTAATTAATAGATTAGTTATTTAATAGTTTGAATTATAAATTAATAATTTAAAAAATAAGTCCTTGGTACAACTTTAATAATTCACATTTTATGAATCAACATAAGATACGACATGACGATAATGATTTTTTACACTGTACAATGGGATTTATTTACATAAGATTTATATAATCATGAAATATTCTTATAGCAAGAGTAATATTATTGCTGCTCCTACTACTACTAATACTACTACGACTACTACTACTACTACTACTACTACTACTACTACTACTACTACTACTACTACTACTACTACTACTACTACTACTACTACCACACTACTACTACTACTACTACTACTACTACTACTACTACTACTACTACTACTACTACTACTACTACTACTACTACTACTACTACTACTACTACCACTACTTCTACTATTACGACTACTACATCTACAACAACAACAACAACAACAACAACAACAACTACTACTACGACTATACTACTACTACTACTACTACTACTACTACTACTACTACTACTACTACAAACTACCACCACCACTACAACTACCACCTCTTCTACTACTACTACTACTACTACTACTACTACTACTACTACTACTACTACTACTACTACTACTACTACTACTACCACCACCACTACAACTACCACCTCTTCTACTACTACTACTACTACTACTACTACTACTACTACTACTACTACTACTACTACTACTACTACTACTAGTAGTAGTAATGGATGAAATAGAGGTGGCATATTTCTGTGCTTTACTACGTGGGAAAAAAAAGACAAATTGAAAGAGAAAACAATATTGGGTGCATCCTTAAATGACCCAAAGATTGCTCAAGGGTCAATTCCGTAGACTATGGTGATCTCCGATCTTATCTTAAAATGACTTTCTTGGAATCACCTCATTTTACCCAGGTGCAAATGAGTACCATTTCGCTGATGAAAGTAATCTTTGACGGACTAGCATCATTCAAGAGGATAATAGAAAGTCAGCATGGCTCGGTGGTACGGTCTTTGCATCGTACCCGAAAGGCATCAGTTCGATCACCCGCTGATGCGCTGTGTTGCCTTGAGTAAGTAACCTCGCCTAGCTCAATTTGCGGTGCTGCACTGCGGCTAACGCCTGGGTTATACCTCTCCCTAGCTCAATTTGCGGCGCTGCATTGCGGCTGACGCCTGGGTTATTCCAGTCTTCCCTTGGAATAGGCCCTCGAGAAAAATTACCCCTATGGGATGAAAAAGGGAATTTTATTTTTTTTAATTTTAAACTGTTATCTGTCTGCTCAACGCTACAGCAACATGGATAAGTTCCGGATTTATAAGCTTAGGAGGCAAGATGGCCCATGGTTAGCGCGTTGTACTCTGGACTCAGAGGTTCTGTGTTCGATTCCGACCGAAGCCAATTTGTACTTTCTAGAGCAAGAAAATTTACTCCAATCACTCACTCCATTCAGGTGTAAAAGGGTACCTGTCAAGCTGGGATAGTAATCTGCGATAGACTAGCGTCCTGTTCAAAGGTTTTCAAACAAATACGTTAATTGTCCGCTTCACGCTATTGAAACCGGAATAACTCCTGCACCATTGGATACAAGGCTCTAAAGGAGTTAATTTGTCATACAATGAGTCCAAGTGGCTCAGAAGGACTTACTTTAAAATATTTTCATTGAAAATTCCCGAAATAAATAACGATAAAGATAATTGATCCCACAAGGTACCGAATAGATGTGCGACCGGTTTTAGACACGTTACTGCTGTGTCACAAAGTGTGACACTTCTTAAATTATATTTATAAACATACGTTTTTAAATTGCCGAAAATGTTTATGTTGCTATGCCTTCTGTACGTGGTTTCATCACATAGCATTATTTTTTGAATTGTTCTTGCTTTTTTATATTCAGAATTGAAATAAATACATAAACCATAACTGTGAAATTGAATGTAAGCTTCAGTTTAATATACGAAAACAGATGAAAAGGACGTTTCGGGATTCCCCTTCATCAACAACACATGATGAATTAAAAACTACAGACGAATGAGATAATGTGGTAGTGGCGTTGTTAAGATGCATAAACAAAAACATTGATGGGCAGGAAATTGTATGCTACTTTGTGAGGAAGCGCGAATTATAACAGAGCAATAGAAATTTATAAAAGGTGCGTACTTAATTATGTTAAAAGATTTGTTTGTTTGTTGCTTTAGGTCTCTTCCAACACAATTGAGGTTATATGAGAGACCGCTGAAACAAAAAAAAAACAAGCAATAAAATAGTACAAATGTAAATCAAAATCATAACCTAAAGATATCATAAGCTGAATTATAAATAACCATGAACAAACAGGCAGAAGATTTACAGAGAAAAAAAATATCCCTGTCAAAAATACAATCACAAACCAAAGAAGCAGGATAGGCTAGTAAAGAGAAGAAGAAACGACATCACTATCGGATCGTACACCCATGCGAACATCATAGGTATATGATTCAAGGGTGATGCTCCCATCCAACCACCCGCATGTTAAAAGAGGGGAGGCGGGTAGGAACTGTTAATGCAGTATAGAAGACAGTGAACTAAAATAAAGTGTGGACTATTGTTGGAAAATAAATACAATGGAATTGGAAATAAATACAAAATGTAAGGGATGTAGGTATTAATATATTAGTGGCATTAGCAGCAGCGGAAGCAACAGTAGAAATAGTAGTAGTAGTAGTAGTAGTAGTAGTAGTAGTAGTAGTAGTAGTAGTAGTAGTAGTAGGGATGCAGAAAATAAAGACAGGCATTTCAATTTTGACACGGCGCCGCCAAGTCTGGGACTTTTTTGTCCTAATGCGGAAGTCTGCTATATTTTTCTACTATCACAAACGATATGAACACGGGACTGGGACAGTCCTGTCCCGTTGATTTCACAACGGCTTGGGACACAACGGGACTGTTTTGTCCCGTCCCAATAGGTGCGGAAGATTTCTCTAAATTCTATATGTTACAGATTTGGGACAGGACTGTCCCAGGACAGTCCTGTCCTAGTGCGGAAGAGGGTTTAGAGAACATTAACTTGTTTATAAGACGTGTGATTTTTTCTTATCTTATCAATTCCAACTCGCAAACCACATACTTTCACCTCTCTCTCTCTCTCTCTCTCTCTCTCTCTCTCTCTCTCTCTCTCTCTCTCTCTCTCTCAAGACCCTCGAAAACAAAGTCTCGCTGTCAAGGCTAAAAGCCCAAGCTCCAGGATTCCTGTTCGAATGTGTATATTATATCACTGCCAGGGCTCTATGCATACAAACATGCATATGACTTTGGTTGCTTGGTTCTACGCTTGTGACAATGATGATGATGATGATGATGATGATGATAATGATGATGATGATGATGATGATGTTGATGATAATGATGAGGATGATGATGATGAGGATCATGATGATAACGACGGTGGTGGTGGTGATGATGATGATGATGATGATGATGATGATGATGATGATGATGATGATGATGATGATGATGATGATACGGACGATGGTAATGATGATGATCTGAATCTGAATGTTACTCGAAGTCGACTCAATTCTGAGTATTTGTATTCGAGGACGGAGAGAGTTGAGTGTGACAGCCATTGTTGGTATTAAAATTTAGGCTGAAGAATTTTGATAATCTTCGTTTGAATGTTTCTAAATCTGTTGTGTTCACACAAGATTCGGGAAGATTCGGTGATGATGATGATGATGATGATGATGATGATGATGATGATGATGATATAATGATGATGATGATGATGATGATGATGATGATGATGATATTGGTGATGATGATGTTGATGATAATGATGACGATGATAATGAGGATTATGATGATAACGACGACGACGACGACGATGATGATGATGATGATGATGATGATGCTGCTGCTGCTGCTGCTGATGATGATGATGATGATGATAATGATGATTATGATGATGATGATACAAATACATTCTTCGCCGCTCGGGAACCTTCACTCTTAATTATAGGTAATATAGATTTATTAACTTTTTTAAAAGAGAGCGTTTGTTAACAACAATGGCGTCTGAGATACTGAACAAACTTTGTAACAAAGCAAAGCTTGAACGAGATCGTGGGTTTGAGGAGCTAAAATCACATTTGAATAATCAACCTGACGAACAGACACTGGATGCCATTGAAAACGACTTACTATTTTGCATCAACTCCTCTGACGAATGGGAGACTCGTCATGGAGGGATGCGTGGTGCGATTTGCGTTTTGCAGCAGACGAAATCCAAACGTAATCTTGAGGAACATGCAAGGGGTTTTTCTATGGCTCTCGTTGACAAAGCCCTGAATCTTTTAGATGATGGCGAATTTCGAGTGAGGATTGTCGCAGGTGAAATGAGCTTTTGTAAAGCTAACGATTTAAAGTTTTCAGTTTCAGGGATTTCCTTTTTTCGGCTACGTAGAAATTAAGAGACTGAACAAACGCTGTGATTATCCCCAGACACCTGTCTGGGGATAACCAATTTCGTTATCCCCAGACACATATTTGAAATTCCGCTCTTTTAAACAATTATTCACATTCCAGAATATGGAATGTTTCCGAATGTACATAGAGATAAGGAAAGTTAATAAAACATATATAAAAACATAAAATTAACCAACATTAAATCAGTTGTTACTATCTATCTAGAATGCGTCGACTTCGAAGTGGTTGTCATGGCCGAATGGTTTAGTCGTCTGCCCTGGAAGTTTTACCAGAATCGACGTTGTGGGTTCGAATCCTGGTTCCGCCACTTAAAATTTTTTTTTTTTTAAATTCCGTCTTCTTTTTACAGAACATTTCATTGCAAGGAATAAATGTCCCAGTTTCAAATATCTGTCTGGGAATAACGAAATTTGGTTATCCCCAGACATAACGAATTTTCATTATCCCCAGACAGGTGTCTGGGGATAATGACAGCCCTGAACAAATCTCACATCCCATTCCTTTGTTATTTGTATTGTATCACAATTTTTTTTCTTTTGCAAACAGGGTGTGGTACCCTTAATCTGAGAGGTTTTGAGGGTGTAAAATTGACTTAATAATTTTGGTTGTAAACTTTACAATGCAACAGCTTCACATGGGATACTTATTTTGAGAAAGAAAAAAAAAGTTTATTCAAAGTCATTTTTTTTTTCCACTTGAGCTTTTATATTATAAGTATTAGGGCAATATCCACTAAATTTGCTCAAAGTGCTTTACAAGGCGTCCCTGATCAACAACAAAATGTAACATATAGAACGGGACATGACACCTGTTAGTGTTAGGCGATATTGCAATTTTTTTTTTCAATAGAGACAACGCTGGTAACGTCCAGGTACTCATTTTACACCCCTGAAGATGCAATGTGAGCAAAGGACTCAACTATGTGCTGAGTGAGGCTCGAACCCAGGATTTTCCAATCCAAAAGCGAGTCATACCACTAGACCACATCAATCCCATATGTGTAGAGTTTTTGTAGAGTGGGAAAAAAAAGATTATGCTCTTTTGTGCAGCATAGTCTGACACCATTGTCTTGACTATAGATTTTAAAATGTCTGATATTAACCATAATGCCCAAGTAAACTGGGGGTTAATAAACTTGCCCAGGTAAATATGACTGTGAGACTTCCCAACGTAATGTCAAACCATTCAGTCAGTTCACTGAGCTTCCATAGATATGTGATCATTAAGAAAATGATGTACTTCTATTTTTTTAGGAGAACTGCTGGGGTTGCTTTGCTCCATTTTGGGAGAGGCTGTTTATGAAGATGGAAGGGATAAGATTTTGTCTGGGATACAAACCAACTTGGAACGGCATGGTCTTTCAGAGGATACAGTTGTCAATCATGAAGACAATGATCCTCCAGAAAGTATCCTCGGAATGTCTCCTAACACACAGTCATCATGGATTGAAAGGGTGAGTGAAAGGTATCCTTTGGTTGTGCATTTGGTTTATTTTCATTGCTGTGGATTCTATGCTATTTTATGCCTTTGGAAATTTCTATTTACCCTTCAACAGCATGCCTAATTTTTCTTTCAAACAACGACTTACTTGACTTATTGCCTTTTTTCATCAATGTCGTCCTACTTTGCAGCTTTGGCTGTTTTGCAGATCAAGGTTGTGAAAGCAATCCACTCATTTCTTTTCTGTGCTATCACTATCATTTCTGTGTTTCTAATCGGTGGTTTGTGAGTTAATTGCAGTGTATTATTTTGTCTTTTTAGGTTTTGTTGGGTTACAGGGGGTTTTTTCCCCTTTGGGTTTGTTTTTCTTTTTTGACTGAAATAACACTTTTTTTTTATTTCAGGATGACCATACCCTTGAAGAAGAATGTGACCAAGAAGTCTCCACCTTTTCTTAATTGTAATTAAAATTAAAAATTAAATTTTTAATTGTAATATGCCCCCACAGGATCATGTCTTTTCCACAAAGTTACTTTTTGGGTTTTGGCTAGGGACCCTTGAAAAGTTTTAAGCACATTTAGGGTATTTTGGGTTATAAATGCTC
>NC_088360.1:15448898-15454290 GCF_034508935.2 Berghia stephanieae | reverse complement strand
AGAGAGAGAGAGAGAGAGAGAGAGAGAGAGAGAGAGAGAAGAGAGAGAGATAGATAGAGAGAGGAGAGAGAGAGAGAGAGAGAGAGAGAGAGAGAGAGAGAGAGAGAGAGAGAGAGAGAGAGAGAGACAGAGAGAGAGAGAGCGCGAGTGAGCACGACCTAACTATAGATACAATAATCCGAGACTGACTATAATATCCTTCGGTATTCAGGCCTGTAAATGGTTGGTGAAAAAATTGTCGGAACTTTTTGAACACGTGAAAATAGACACAACAGGACAAAAATATATATGGATTAATTAATAAACACAATTCAGATATGACACGTCAATTGACTAGTCAAATCATGTCACTTTCCCCTACTCATTTATAATGAGGTCCTTATTTTATAGTACCAAAAAAAAATCCCACTTATTTGAGAGACTACCCACTTTTATGGGCCCAAGTCTGAGTTAGTTGTAAAATGAAAGGAAGAGAACAAGTCCTACCCTTTTGAAGGATGTGTATCTAGTGCTTGACACGGGAAGCTGCGTATCTTCGCTCCTGTTTGTTTGTGTCAAATTTTTACGCTGATCATTTCGTTTATTTGGATTAATTCTTATAGAAGAAGAAGAAGAGAAGAAGAAGAAGAAGAAGAAGAAGAGAAGAAGAAGAAGAAAGAAGAAGAAGAAGAAGAAGAAGAAGAAGAAGAAGAAGAAGAAGAAGAAGAAGAAGAAGAAGAAGAAGAAGAAGAAGAGAAGAAGAAGAAGAGAAAGAAGAAGAAGAAGAAGAAGAAGAAAGAAGAAGAAGAAGAAGAAGAAGAAGAAGAAGAAGAAGAAGAAGAAGAAGAAGAAGAAGAAGAAAGAAGAAGAAGAAGAAGAAAAAGAAGAAGAAAGAGAAGAGACAAGAAGAAAAAGACGAAGATGACAACGAAGAAGAAGAAGAAGAAAGAAGAAGAAGAAGAAAGAAGAAGAGAAGAAGAAGAAGAAGAAGAAGAAGAAGAAGAAGAAGAAGAAGAAGAAGAAGAAGAAGAAGAAGAAGAAGAAGAAGAAGAAGAAGACTAAGACGATGACGACAACGAAGAAGAAGAAGAAAAGGTGGTGCGGTCGTGTGAGAGCTTTCAAAAAAGAATATATATTTCGAAGAAAAATAGTTATTTTGCATTATTTCTCTTCCATCTCACATCCAGATGGAAAGAATGAATCATTGCAACAAACAGATAAGGGACGGAGAAAAGCATGTGTGTCGGTAGCAATATAGAGAGAAACGCTCTGGTCCGATTCGACACACTTCTGTGCGTGTTAGTTATTTACTGACTAGGTGTGTGATCGACGACTCGCGCGAATTTCGCGACCTTCTCTCGCTGGCTGTGGCACAGTAGCCAGGCAGTGAATACATCCACGTCTAGCGGAGCATGTAGGTGGCATAATATTAATATTATAGCTAACTGATAGGCAGCCTAGTTGTGTTTTGTCTTTGATGCGACAAATAAAAAGGTTTTTTTCGTTTTGTTTTTTTAAGTCAGTATTTGAAACGGAATAAAATCTGACTTTTTCGAGGAACGAAATAAAACTCTTTTGTTTTCTTTTTTATTGGTTCTGTTCTTTGACGTTACGAAATTCATTTTTACTATTAATTTATTTAAATTTAATATTAGCACTTATAGAGCAAAATCGTACTGTCGGAAATCCGACAATAGTCAGAAGATTTACAGGCCTGGGTATTGTCATCCACTGTTTTAAGTTTCCCGTGATTTTTAAATTTTAATTTAGGCTATAATTATCTTTTTTTTCCAAACAGGATCAAATTTCTTTAAGTTGTCTAAAAGTATGTCCTGGATAATGGATTGTTTGATTTCAGGCAACAGCCTGAGAATTTACAGGCCTGTAATGAACAACATTATCATACGTTGTATCCTAAAAGTGATTTATATATAGAGCCTGAAGCATTGAGTCCAAATGAGAATGTACATAATAATAGATATGAGAAGCTTCAGCAAATAACATAAAACAAATGATTGGCATTAAGGGTTTCTCCTTCATCAAGCCAAATGATAAATCTACATAATCGTTTTCCTTATCTTAAGGTCAATAGAAAATTCAACATCGAGAAAAGAAAAATAAAGAAAGAAAAGAAAAGACAAGAACGAAAGACATCTAGCTTTGAGCATGGAATAAGAAAACTTCAAACCTGTTAAGGCACATTGGAGGAAGTAGGGAAGGAAAGAATTTTTCTTTTGCTTCTTGTGATGGCAGATTAGATAAAAATTGGCGTGTGGCAACTGATCCTGCCATACGAACCTGAGGGTGAGAACCAAATACAGGAAATGATAATTCTTATTCAGAGAGATTTAGTAAATTATACATGTCTATATAGATTAAAGCACAGATATATTTTTTCATGGTGTAATTTTTAAGTAAGTGAAGCATTGTGAAGCCACAATGAGCATAGAACTATGGAAAGGTGCTGTATAAAAGTCTATATTTATTTTCTTAACTTAAAATCAAAATAAAGTTTTTTTTTCCCTCCTGTTGTTTTAAGAAGTTTTACTGTGCATGTGCTTCTTTGAGGAGATCATAACAATAACGGTTTTTAAAAAAAAAAAGGAAGAAAGAAAAAAAAAAGGTAAAAAGAATTAAAGGGCTAGATTTTATTTTCACTAAGAAACACCAAAGTAAGGCAAAGGAGACTAGTTAGTTCACATATTTAGAAAAAGCGGATCCTACAAGCAATGCACTTGCCTAATATGAGACCATCTAAAAGTCCCACCTCAGGCAAACTAATAGAAGTACACTCACAGGTAAAACTATTCCCATTAAGCACTTCAACTAATGAAGAGATGATTATTGAGAGAAATTATTTTATCATATCCCACATTTTTTTACCGATTCCGTGCTGTGTCAGGGTGAACCAGATTCCAACAATTTTATGTCAAAAAAAAAAAAACAGAGCTACAAAATTTGAGACCCAATGTTTGATGAAGTTGCATTCAACCTTCTCAATGGGGCATTACTAATTTAGATAAAATTTTATAATTTAGACTTTAAAGTTATTCTTAATATCTGGTTCACCCAATCAAAGCTGATGGTGACAAAAAGTGAAAAAGGAGAAAATTTTGAGCAATTTTGAGCAAATGCCTTTAAGCCTCCTTTTTACTGCATTTATCCCACTTTTAGAGTAATTGAGATGATAAATTATCATTGATACTCTTGCTAACTTCTGAAGAGTGGGAAATCACTTGTTCGTTCCATCACACATCAAGTCTCTCACTGCCAGTACATTTGATTGGGGGAAATTCTTCCTCTGATTCCAAAATCGCAGTAACTATGACATTTCAGACAATTTATACTCATGGGTTGAAACCTTTCTCATCGGCCGCACACAGAAAACAAAATATCATCACCAATGTCATTGCTAACAGGAGTATCACAAAGGATGGTACTTGGACCGCTAAAAACCATGGAGAAAAGAAAATGCATATGCACTGCTAGAATCAATGAGCACAAACAGTTGTTCTTCCCTAATACCATTCATGCATGGAACAGCTTTCCTGAAAATGTCAGAGCAACCAATAACCTGACAATATTCGATAGTTATCTCGACCAGTTTAAAACCGAAAGATAGATATTATGTCAAGGCCACCCCATCACATCTAGTTGTGGCAACTATTTTGGATTTGATTGGATCCGAGGAAAACTAGCAGCACTGCCCAATATAATACATGATTGAGATGTCACATTAAAGATAATCATATGACTGAAAATCTCCATCCACAACATATTGAGAGCAAGGACCTTCAAATATAGATTTTAAAAGGAAAAATATAATCAGAAGTTACTAATGTAAACAGTCTTACCTGACTCCAATTGTCAGCCAAACCTTTGGCTAGGTACACTGAAAACATCTGGCCATGACGGAATATTGCATTGGTTTCTGCTAGTTTGGCTTGACTATCATTTTCATCTGAAAACAAAAAGTACAAGATCTGATTGACCCTCTCGCAATCGCAATAAAGCCGAGCAACAGGATCGGTACATTCAAGAATACTTAAAGTCCCAGAAAAAAAAGATAAATGGAGGAAACATCCACGGATTGAGGATCATAAGGAATACAATTGGAAAAAGGACAAAAACCATGGATTTATGAGGAAAAGTTTCATCACATTTCTTCAATGAAGAAAATCTGAATTGAAGACTATATCTTAAATTGTAAATAACTAGAGAGGAAGATTTAAACTGAAGTTAAAGCTGGACTAATTAATTTCTGTAGTCTTGGGCCGTTTCAAATAAAAGCACTGATTAAGAAGAGCTCCTCACTCACTTTTCTAGATTCTTCAAAAAGTGATGTTTTAATTGGTTTGATCTGAGCTGAAGAAGGGTTTTAACCCAAAACATTCTGAGTTTAGTATTTTTCAAGGGGAGGATTATTATTTTTTGTTGTTGCATTCATTTTAATTGTTACATTCATTTTAGTTCAAGACTTTCTACAGCCCACAGGTTCTAACAGCTTAACATTAAAATTAACACATCCTATTTAAGTCTGCAATGATCAGGGCAAATGTGTGGTCTAGTGGCATGACACTTGGCTGGTGACTTGTAGGTCAAAAGTTGGTGTACCGTTGTGGGCAGCAGAAAGTTGATTCCTTAGAATGACGCTATACTTTTAGTTAAGAAACTCACAACATCTGCCAGCCAGATAGAACATACCAACACACAAAACTAATTGTAACCTTAAACATCTGTAGTCTGATTAAAACAATTTAGTGAAAACTACTTATAAAAATGCCTGGCTAAAAACAATAACAAAGAGCTGAGTGACATCAATTTCATTCCTTCTACAACGTCTTTATTTCTTTACTCATTTTCCAACCAGACTGATGTGTAAAATGAGTGTCTCACCAGAAATAACATCGTCTCTCTTGAAAATAATACCTTAATTTTTTCAGATGCTCAGTTTTGCTGTTGGCTTGAGACGATTTGAAAATTGTTTTCACCGCAAAAAAAAAGGGCTAGAGCACTATAATATTATGAAAGCTAAGGTTTTTTGGGGGTTATATTCAAAAGTAAAGTCTCAGCACCTACAGCAGCTGGAGGAAACTGTCCCAAAGTATGACCATATAGAGTGGAAATGGGTGGAAATGTAAAATTTAAACAGGGGAGTGGGGCTGAATCATCTATGTCATGACCTTTGTTAGGTTCATGGATTCTATTTTAATTTTGTATTTCCTATTTGGTCATAACACATATCAACACAGGAGATAAGATGAAATTCATTTCATTGCCTTTCAGAAAACTAAGTCATTAAATTAACAAAGATAAGGAAATGAAAAACACAATATTGCAAAATAAATTTTTTAAAAATTTTTTTAATGAACACTTATCTATCTAGTGCTCGCGACTTTCCGCCCATTTCTGA
>NC_088360.1:15406202-15443702 GCF_034508935.2 Berghia stephanieae | reverse complement strand
TAGAAATTGATGGAAAATAAAGACATTATAGAAATGCAATATTAGAACTGGTAGTAAAAGGCGTATGGTATTAGTAGTGGTATTAGTAGTAGTAGTAGTAGTAGTAGTAGTAGTAGTAGTAGTAGTAGTAGTAGTAGTAGTAGTAGTAGTAGTAGTGTGGGGTAGTTGCACACATATGTAATGGCTTGTGATCGTATAGTGGTGTTTTTCATAGATGGTAGTATTATCCTTTGCGTCGTGTTGTAGATGTTAATAATGACGAAAGAGTTCAGGGGCCGGTGATGATAATTGAATGCACAACATCAAGACATTCAATTAAAAGTCCAGATTCCAAGTTTCATTTCTTACAGTTTTATTTGTTTGTGATAAATTCAAAATCCAAATCATGATAAATTCCAAATCCAAATCAAATAGCATGGTCATAATTCAATCAGTTTCATAAATTCCAAATCCGTAAAATCAGTCCACATGTAAAGTCAATTTGCCTAAGTAACCATTTTCAATATACGTGGAATATTTCTAAGTCCGTAAAAGCAAATAAATGATGGTGAGCACAAAAGGATTAAAGTGTGCAGCTCATGGTCAAGTTGAATCCTACCGTTTTCCTCGAAACATCCTCTTTTATCCCTATCAAAATTTTACCCACAGTTCCATTGTTTCCGCGCCCCTTGCAGTTTTGACAGTTCCCTGTCAGTCTATAATCCAAACCCTAAGAGTAAGACCAAATCATAATCAAACCTGAAACGTCAATTCCTACATATTGGTGTTAAACCCCGCCTTTTATGATATAATATTACTTTTGGTAAACGTTAGTTCAGTACGCCCAAATAATCTGTACGCCCAAATAATAAATTCCAACTATAATTTGATGCTATTATCCCCAATAACCAAGTAACACCGATCAAAAAAAGTAATTTTCTAGTACTCAATATAATGACCAATCCTTTAACTTTGGAACGTAAAACTGTCCTAGACTACTCAATATAATGACCAAGTTTAACTGATATACAAGCACTGTGAACTCATTAAACCCACTTGCTATAAGCTAACTCTCTTACATACTCCCCTTTCTTAGAATTTAAATTGACTTTAAAACAATTTCGATTCAAAAACATTACAGTGAGAGATTAAATATATATGTAATGTCCAACTAAAATGTAATAAATAAATGTTTAAAATGATAATACTTATACCAGTTAAATATTTAAAAACTTTAAACTTTAAATTCAAAAACACCAAAGTTGATTACAACATTCATATATATCAATTATAGGTTTTATAGTATTACAACATTGATAAATTCACAAACATCAAATTTGATTACAACATCTAAATAGATATATATATCGATTATAGATTTTTTTTCTTTCAAATTACAACATCAACAGTAAGGTATCTATCATTTAAAAGTGATTAAAATTTAAATTTACCATCACGAAAGTTGATTAAATATTTATATATTTATCGATTATACTTTTTAAGGCATTACAACATTGACAGTAAGATATCAAGTAATTAAAAGTTCAAAGAAAAAATATCTTTTCACCTTAAATTCCATCTTCATAGCAATAAAAGTGTTTAATTCTCGTCATATCCCATCACACATAAATAGTATTGCGTGAAAAAGGATGGTTCAAATTCCATTTGTGATATACTCACGTTGTCTTATTCAATCTCAAATTCAACTCTTTACGACATGGGTGATAATCTCAGCTTCCATGTATGTCTACTCATTTACTGACATATCAAAACCAGTACCTTGTATATTCCTTTATATGTATGATTCCATTTAAACAACATTATTACATTAATTCCTACTTATAATATGTGGTACAAATAATGTATTATAGACATCTAGATCCATATACGAAGGATTACATCTCAATTAGTAATAAAAAAATATTTAAAAATAAATCATAATAATAGCATTATCATCATTTTAAAATTCAAGTTGAAGTTATTATCATTCAATGTTCATTGTTGATGTTTCAATTTTTTAAGCTTTTTAAGTCATCAGGGTGTAGTTTACAACTACATTGATATGAAATTGTTCTTTGTTGTCATCCATCAGAGGTCACATTTCTCAGTAATCCGTTCGTTTTGAGACTGGTCATCCTGTAAAAATTGTCAGTAATTGTTAATTAAGTCATTGTCTCCATTTAGAATGAGTTTTCATGTAATGAAAAAAATATATCAACTATAAGAGTTGAGGTGATTGTATCTAGTCTACGTGTTGCATTGTTGTGTGTGTTGTGGTCACTGAATAGCCCAAGTGTCATAAATTCACTTTAATTATTGTTAATTAATTAAAAACTTTTTCCTCTGTAAATGTCTTCGAATTATCACCATAATGTCTTCACATTCAAATATTTAGTGTTTAATAAATAATCAGACATTAGTCTGTCCGACTTGTTCACATCACATATTTAGTGTTTAGTAAATAATCAGTCATTAGTCTGTCCGACTTATTCATTTTAGTACAGTGTAAATAACTAAATAAGTAAAATCTAACACAGTATGTGATTGTGGGCTGTTACTAAAGTGACCAACTTTTGCAAGTAGTGTGTTGTATTTGTTCGAGTCTTTTGAATTGGAACGAAAAAAGACTCTACAGGTAGCAAACGTATGCTTAACCTGTTGGGTTTGTATCTTGGTCTTGTGACGTCGCTGTAATCCATTCATCTCCGGCATCTGGGTCGATTCTCCTCGTAGATATTTGTGGTTGTCTTGTGTAAACGTTGAATCTCATTGTAGATGAAATTGTAAAAATTCAAGATTAACTGTGTGCGAGATCTTGAATTTAAATGAAGTTTGACTTATCCAGCAAGTCAAAAGAAAGTTGTGAACTCAGCCATGTGTTGACAAAGAGTTCGTGTGTAGTAGTCGACAGAGGTCGTGTGTTGTAATTGTCTGTGTTTGTTGATCGAGTTTCGATGAGGTGGCCATTGAGTGTACACCAGGTAGATGATGTAATCTGTAGAGTACCGGTGGGTGACGTGAGTCCAAACACCAGGTAGATGATGTAATCTTGCAGAGTTCCGGTGGGTGATGTGAGTCCACACACCAGGTAGAGGATGTAACAATAACGTAGTCTAGTAGTGTATGTAGTGGGGTCGAATAAGGTCAACAATATTTTCGTTATTTGAACGCAGGTTGTTGAATATCATACGATAATGAATCCAAGGAAATCGCTCATGTGGCGTTTTGCGATACTTTTTCCTGCATTGTCTTATATACATATATAGCCTTTATCTTTTACAATGATACTAAGACAGGCGTTATTATAATATTCAATGTTTATTGTAGATATGGGTGCTGCACACTTGTATATTGACATAAGTTTAAATTTGAATACGCTCACCACTGCATATGAAGGAAGTAGTATTGTTCACAATTGGACATCATTTTTGTAAAAACAATCGTATCTTGAACGTTTATGTAATTATTGACATCGTACATCGTTGGGTATTGTTGTTGTAGAAGTAAATACAAGTAATCCAATTGTTCAATAAAGAATGTAAATATAAAAAGGTTCATGGAAGAAATATGTGTTGATACAGATATTATTTTATAAATTCTGTCAAGTTTGTATAAGTTGAAAGGTACGTTGTAATTGAGGTTGCTGTGTAGTTTGTAGTCTGTAGATTGTGTTGATTCTGGACGTATCAATGGCGTAGTGTTTGTCGAGATGCTTACTCCATTTCAAGGTATTCGTGGATAGACCAAAGGGATTAGGACATTTTCCGACCTATATTGTGGTTGTGTTTGAGTTGCCTCTGTCGTTGTCATCAGCGTTCCCGTTATGACTGATGGTTGCAAGTGTCCTCTTTCGTGATGACTGTATCATGTTTTAGTGCAAACACTACTTCTGCCTTTGATTAACTCGAATTATTCCCCTTAGAAAATCCATAATTTAATGAAATATGTATTTTGTTTATGTTATCGTAGCACTTCCTACCATTTCAACTGATTGCCGAATGATTTCACACTTAAGATTTGACAATTGAACATAACTGCTTCTTCAACTCAGTTACGCACTTTATGATGTAAATGTTAAATTCAAACCACGCAGTAAATATTGATTACAATTACAACAGCAAATCTATAGGAGAAAAATATGATAATCAAAATATTCGCAGAAACGATATACACTCTGGTCAATAAAAATTCAATGTTTCGCGCCTTTGCCCTCGGCTTATAATAATATTCATATAACTCATTGCGACGTAATCTCGCGCCTCTTAATATAGCATTGATAAATGTGTGCGCTTTAACCACGCGCCTCGTATTTATAAAAATTCCCCGCCTTCTGCATCATTTCATAATGTTAAACCATGCGCTTTAATCAAACGCAAAATAAAATATTCCCGAACGCCTCATTCCTGCGTCTCGTAATTTAAATCGTGTGCACTTTAATTACCGCGTCTTACATCACTGCGCTTATTTACTCACTATGCATTTACAGCATTTTACCATATGGGTTACTTATAATTCGCTGATTCTTAACAAGTTAACCACTTGTGTCACAAATATTATCAGCTCACATGACATGATAATGCATTTTCAATATTTTGTTATTCTTCCGTAATAACATTTTAACTCCCATTACAAGAGACCAGTTTTTCATAATAATTGATACTCCACCCGCCATTGTATTTATATTATCTGCTTTTAATTCTCCGACTTCAAACAAAAGTCCGTTATTCCGTTATTATGAGAATATAATTCCTTCAAAAAATTACGATGAAACACGTTTCAAAACAAAACAAAACAACGATTGACTCATACTGACTCAACTTAATTTTCGGTGATAAAATCAAAATGTCTCATGTAATCTATTATAACGCCATTTCTCATTACAAATATATAATTAGCTCTGTTGTCGATTACTTGGCTGCGTTAACCACACATTTATTACCAAGAAAACAAACAGATATAAAACTTTGCTCTTTGTCATGAACCCATGAATCTCAAAGAGTCGATATCAACCTACCAATTCATCCCTATTGACGGGAGAAAAATATAATAAATGATGTTGTAATATAACAATAAATACCATAAGACATTTTTCAATTATCAAAACTTATAATTTACGTGTTGTTATTGCCATCGTCTTCTTGAGTCATTTTGACAGAAAATATAACGTAACAACATTAAATAATGGACCAACTGTTTATGTAATTCCAACAGTAACATACAAAAATTGAAATAAAAATCGACACATCTTTGTTACTGATATTAACAAAATATTGCCATTAACGGTACCAAATAATATTCGAAGATTTGTTCCGAAGCGCCTGATTGTAAGTAAACGCATTTTCATTTATTTTGTAAAATAAAACGCACTAAAATGTTCATTTAAGTACTGCAATTTTTCTTCATCTCTCCCTCTCCTCTTTTTAAATATTTAAAATACATATAGCATCAATATGATATTATTATTATTATTATTATTATTATTATTATTATTATTATTATTATTATTATTATTATTATTATTATTATTATTATTATTATTATTATTATTATTATTATTATTATTATTATTATTATTATTATTATTATTATTATTATTATTATTATTATTATTATTATTATTATTATTATTATTATTATTATTATTATTATTATTTTGCCGTTCTATAATATATTGTTTTTAGTTTTTAATATATTTTCTTGTTCCATCTATGGTTCTTAATTTCAATATTATTTCGTTTATTTTTTTTTAAAAACCGTATTTTATCAGAATTTTAGGAATCATCTATAATTTCAATAATTTTTTTCAACATTTCATTACAAAAAATTATACTACTTCACCTTCAAAATTGATATTCATTTTCTTTTCCAAATAAAAATATTTTCCTATCTGTTCACAATTATTCTCTTCAAAATTCGAGTCTCACAAAAACTTCAATTGATGTTAACACCGCAACAATATACATTTCTTGTGTATCCATGGTTCAGAAAAGTAAGATCTTTACATCCTGGTGTCACGGCTCCAAATAAAGATATATAAGAATCCTGGTCACGGCACCAAATTAGATACATAATGTGGGGTAGTTGCACACATATGTAATGGCTTGTGATCGTATAGTGGTTTTTCATAGATGGTAGTATTATCCTTTGCGTCGTGTTGTAGATGTTAATAATGACGAAAGAGTTCAGGGGCCGGTGATGATAATTGAATGCACAACATCAAGACATTCAAATAAAAGTCCAGATTCCAAGTTTCATTTCTTACAGTTTTATTTGTTTGTGATAAATTCAAAATCCAAATCATGATAAATTCCAAATCCAAATCAAATAGCATGGTCATAATTCAATCAGTTTCATAAATTCCAAATCCGTAAAATCAGTCCACATGTAAAGTCAATTTGCCTAAGTAACCATTTTCAATATACGTGGAATATTTCTAAGTCCGTAAAAGCAAATAAATGATGGTGAGCACAAAAGGTTTAAAGTGTGCAGCTCATGGTCAAGTTGAATCCTACCGTTTTCCTCGCAACATCCTCTTTTATCCCTATCAAAATTTTACCCACAGTTCCATTGTTTCCGCGCCCCCTTGCAGTTTTGACAGTTCCCTGTCAGTCTATAATCCAAACCCTAAGAGTAAGACCAAATCATAATCAAACCTGAAACGTCAATTCCTACATATTGGTGTTAAACCCCGCCTTTTATGATATAATATTACTTTTGGTAAACGTTAGTTCAGTACGCCCAAATAATCTGTACGCCCAAATAATAAATTCCAACTATAATTTGATGCTATTATCCCCAATAACCAAGTAACACCGATCAAAGAAAGTAATTTTCTAGTACTCAATATAATGACCAATCCTTTAACTTTGGAACGTAAAACTGTCCTAGACTACTCAATATAATGACCAAGTTTAACTGATATACAAGCACTGTGAACTCATTAAACCCACTTGCTATAAGCTAACTCTCTTACAGTAGTAGTGGTAGTAGTAGTAGTAGTAATGCTGAAAACTTATATAGCGCTATAACGCCGACACAACAGACTCTAAGCGCTTAAATCACAAATTACTTTGGCTGACAATACTCATTCACACAAACAAGCATACACACACACACACACACACACACACACAATAGAAACCAGACAGACCTATCTTGATTCTCATAACATCTATTAAAGACGAAACAGATATGTTTTAAGCGAACGTTTAAAAATAGACAAAGATTCTTTTTCACGAATGCTCTGTGGTAAGGCGTTCCATTAGAGGGTCCGAAATGAGAAAAAGGATCTCATTCCAGCATTTTTCCGTATTCGAGGGACAACTAGTTTGGTGGAATCACTGGCCGAACGTAAGGGGTGGGGTTTTGACTATCTTTCAATTAGTTCCGAAATGTAGGAAGGGGCAGTACCTTCAAAACAACGATACACTAAAGTACAAGCTTTGAATTTAATCCTTTTCTCAACAGGCAGCCAGTGCAGGTCATGAAGCAGAGGTCTGCAGAATCGCACCTACGCTTCATGAGTACTATGGCAGCGCTGTTTTGGACAATCTGAAGACGTCTCAGATTATATTGCGAAACGCCAAACAACAGAGCATTGCAATAATCCAATTTCGATAGTACGAGGGACAAACCAGGTGTTTGGTCGCATCCTCAGATATGCACCATGTAATGGAAGCAATCTTTTTTAGTTGGAAAAAGAGAGATCTAACCAAATTATTAACCTGATGCTCCATCGACAGTCCAGAGTCTAAGAATGTGAAAAGGTTTTTCACTTTATCAACAATTTGAATGGAGGCATCCCTCAGCTTCAAATCTGTTTCACTTTTCATCTTCCTGTTCCCAACATACAGCACCTCTGTCTTATCATCATTTAGTTTCAGTCTGTTCTCATTCATCCATTTCTTAACACGTTGGATACCATTCTTACTGTCGGCTGTTGTTGTTGCTCAAAACGGTGCTGTTGCTGCGAGTTGTTGTCATGTTGGTCGTTAATTTCATGCTGACAGTGTTGACATTTGACAATAAACGGTGAGGAGTATTCATTGAAGTGATTAGATTGGATGGGGAACGAGTATTGATAAATTGAAGCGAGGATCGAGGTCGTAGGGGGAGCGGGCGTGGGGTTGGCCGGTGACCAATGACGGTGGTAATAGGGCGTTGTTTTCGTCTACCCCCTCTGAGTCTGCTTATAAAATAAGTTAGCAATGACTATCCCGCACAAATCTTTGGGCCTCTTTTTCGCTTACGAAGTGCCCGAATTCGCGTCAAAATATGGGACGAAGCCGTTTCGTATATGCTATTTAAAAAAATTAATTACGACGCTGTTTATCGATGAATATGACTGAAAGTTGGCACACAGTTAGAAAAAAGGTCATTTTACATTATGTCAAGCGACAAAACTCGTGCGATTACAAGAAGACCGTTAAAAATAGATTTTTACTCTTTGGAGTAAAATATTTCTAAAACTACCGGGCGTGGAGGTTTTGTCGCTGACAAGGTAATACATGAACATTTCTTCTTTTTGGTTGTAACATTTCATATGAATATGACGAGTACTTTCAATCTTTTAATTCACTTATTACGCAAGATACAACCAAAGGTCGAGAAAAAAATGCCGAAAAAGCGTCCCATATTTTCGCGTTTTTTCCTCTTTGCGGGTCATCCAAATAAATTACACCTTTGAAACTGCATAACTTGTTTATTTATGAATGGATTTTCAAAATTCAAAAACATTTTTACTCAGTGGAGATAGGGCTTTGATTTTAGACAAAAATTTTCCTCAAAACGAGAAAAAAAACATTTTTCATAGTCATTGCTAAATAAGTATTATAAATAGATCTATGAACAGTGTAGTTGTTAAAAGTTGTAAAATAAAGCACAGTGAATAAAGTTTCCAATATGGCTGTCAACAAATAGGAGTTTAAAACTATGTTTGACTTTGGAAAATCCATACGTAAAATTTTAAAATTTCAGAAAAATCCTCAGTTAGAAATCGTTAAAATGTTTATCAATTAAACCACAAGAATATCACAAATTAGATGCTATTAAAATCCAGGCGAAATATCAGATAAAAATCACTCAAAACACGTAATTCTAAGAGCAAAAGGAAAACAAGAGACGCCGGTCAGGTGTGTTACACACTATAGTAGTAGTAGTAGTAGTAGTAGTAGTAGTAGTAGTAGTAGTAGTAGTTGTAGTAGTAGTAGTAATAATAATAATAATAATAATAGTAGTAGTAGTAGTAGTAGTAGTAGTAGTAGTCTCATTTCAAAAATTTTGATAAATTAAAACTACTTGGCTATTTTCAGTTTTTCCGGAAGGAAATTTTTTCTCTCATGGTTCCTCAAACAATCAATTAGACAATGGTATTGTTTTAAAAAAAGTCACAAGTAGGACATTGTTCATTTCTTCTACTTTTCTTGTGCCATTACCTTTTCGTATATAAAAATGAGAACTCAATCTGATTTTTGAGTGCAAACTCTGTAAGATTTTTTTCACAGTTTTTTTTATGGTTTTAACTAAAGGTGTCTTTATGTGTTTATAACCCGTCCGGGACGTCGTATCGCTCTCAGCTTTGCCACTTTGTAGAAAATGTCCTCCAAGAGTTTTTAAAAACCCCCAGAAAGTATTTTCTTTTTTTTCAATTTTTTTTAAACCAAATAATGGCCCATTCCACTCTATCCGGAACTGCTTAAAGGGCTTCCAAGGTTGTTAATTTTGGGTTTCATTAATTTTTCAATTGCCAAGTTCTTGTAACGCATGAGTGATTGGCAAAAATTAAACTTCCTGGGGAAAAAAGTTTAAAGCCAATACTTATAATTTTTCATTTTTCTTTCAATATGCAAAGGATACACCCCAATTCCCCATAAAAAAAACATTTTGGGTTTTGTGTGGGGGCCTTAACAATGGGAAGGAAATTTAGAAAGAGGGGGAATTTTTCGCATTGGTTCGCTTTTTAACCCCATTTTTTCTGCCCATATCATTATGGTGTTATTATTGAACATTTTCCCTTTGCATCTTTGTAAAATTTCTTTTTGTTGTGTTAAATACTTTCTAAGTGAAATAGGGCTCTTTCTGGCTGGAGTTTGTTACTTCTTGTGTACTTTTGTAAGAGTCCCGTGCGCTAAAATGAAGCTAGAACTTGAATGACGAGATTACTTCAATACTTTTACCCGGGGATATGCAAATTTGTCTGTTGCCCCCGTTTTCCCTCCTTTTAAAAATACTACGTTTTTTTGTTTTTGATATTTACCTTTTCCCCATTGCATGCAATATTTTTTTAAAAAGAGGTCTAAACCTTTTCTGCAAAACCTTTTTTTGGGTTCACTGATTATTGCCATACGTCTGCAACATGAGAAAATATTTGAAATATCCGTTTTTGAAAATCTTAGGGGAAATCGTCACTTATTTACTTTCAGATCATTTACAAACAGCGAAAACAAAAGTGGGAAGTGCTTTCACTGTTAATCGCTGTTGATTTAAAAAATTGTTGTAAACTTTATTTCTGTGGCCAGCTAAACCCTTTTTTGATTAAAGGGTTTCCCTAAAAGTTGACAAATTTGGGGCTCACACGGATTTGATCAATTTTGTAATAATGCGGATTGCCCAAAAGGGTTTATATGCTTTTTCTAGTCGATAAAACGCAATTTTAGCTTTTTCCCCTTTAGTTGCAATTCTCGTTTAATCCATGTGATAAAATGGCAATTGCTGTGCTCCCTTTCTAATCCATATTAAACCCTCTTTTAAAACCCTTTTCTCCTCCACCAAAACATTTAGTTTTTTCATTCATCATCTTGTAAAATTTTTTCCTATAAAATCATTATTGTTACCCCCTCTATAATGTTTCACTTTCCTTTATTTTTTTTTAAAATCGGACAAATTCTACCCTGACTCCATTTCAAGGGGAAAATATTCCAATTCCGTACCCTTATGAAAATCAAATAATCAGTAATTTGATTTCTGAAGTTGCATTAATAAAAAAATCTTTTTAACTATTATCACCCCAGTGGGCTTTGCGCGTTTAAGAGCCTTAATGGCTTTGTGTGTTCCCTTCGATTGGGGTTATCTAAAATGTCTTATATTATAAATTTTCCTTCCAACCTTTTCTACCCCGGCAATTCGCCCACCCATTCCCCAACCCCTTTATTCTTTATTAGCTAAAGTTTTTTAAAAAGGTTTGTAGAAGTTTATATCTGGCGCTTCTTCGTGATACTGATTTCTTTTATTTCTTCCAAAGTTGGGGTTAAGCTTACTTATCCTATAGTGCGCTTTTTGCGACTGTAATTCTTTTTTAAAACCTACATACCTTCCCGTTTTATTCCCTTTTCCCTTTCCATCATGTCCTGTTTTCCTGTCCGTTTTATAAATTAGTGCTCGCTCCGTGAATACTTTGCGTTGGATCCCGACAAGCTTCGTTTTCCCTGGGTGTTTTTTTTCTTCTCCCTTTTCTTTTGTTTATCCCTCCCCCTAAACTAAAATAAATGATCTATCCTGCTTCTGTTAAAAATATCTGTTAACTCGACATATTACCCTCTAATACTCTGGATCTGGTTGTTTTTCCCCCAAAAAATTAGATTTACTTTTATGACACACTTCTGCTTTACAGTAATATGTAAGTAATTTTTTTTTATTCTTTCCACGTTGTCAAAAAATCCATCTAAACGTCACTTACCTCCGTTTTTGCTATATTGTTTTTTTTAAAGTAAACGATATTTCTTATGGTCTGAATTTCAAATTTTTTTTCATGGACGTTAAAACAAAACACATTTCCCCTACCGTTATTGCAAAAAAACATAGTCGTTTTTACTCTCCCTTTTTTATTGCAAACGTTGTGCATCTTTTTTTATCCTCCTGTTCTCCCCATTTAAATTGCAAGGTACTTTTGTTTCAATTGGAGTAAATTTTTGTATATCATTTCTTTTTTGCTTTTAAAAGTCTAACTGTCTGTATTACATAAGAAATCTCTTTAATAAAACATTCTTTTACGAAAGCTCTTCTGTTTTGATTTCTCTATGTCAAACAGTCAAACCCAATCCCCTTTTCGTGTCTTTGCATTTTTGTCTCCTGTCTTAATCCTCCCCGATCGGTACTTTTGTCAAAATTTATTTTACAGTTCATCAAAACAAAAATACATCGTTTAAAATCGTACGCGTTGATTTTCCCTACGGCCTCATGTAGGGCAAATAATAAATAACACTTTATTTTCCCTCCCAAAAATGTCCTTATCTAAATTTTAAAAAACTACCATTTCATACTCCCCAAATTTAAAAGGACACACCCTTTTCCCAAAAACTTTCCGGAAAAACACACTAAACCCCGAATTCCGTTTTTTGGGCCCCTTTATTTTCTTTTGCGGTGTTTTCAGACGGTTCACTTTAGCCATTTTAACATTTTTAAAATTTCTTCTCCTTGTCCACGTTCATTACAAAATACATCAAATTAAATACTTTCAACAAATTCAGGCATTCTTTCCCCATTTTCCCAAATCCTTGATAAATTTAAAACACAAAAAGGGTACATTGAAAGGTGGCGCGGCGATCTTTTTCCCATTGGCCCCAATTGTTTGTGGCGTCGTCTCTCTGTCCCCACTTCCCTGCCGTCCACAAATCAGCCTGGCTGGGTATGTATCCGGGCGTCTCTTCGGCATTCTTGGCTGCCTTCAAATCCGCCATCAATTGGGTTTGCTCGGTCTCAGACGGAAAGTCTTCACTACTCAGCCCAGGAGGCAGATGCTTCTCCCAGTTGACCGTTGGTATTGAAGTCAAGGAATTTGCAAGGGACAGGCCTTTTTGTCACTCGTTTTATCATCCTGTGGCTCTTTCTATCACCCCCTTTTCCTTCCACTTTGCACTTCGCCCCAAAAACTCGCCCAGTTCAAACAATTTTCTCCTCCCTTCCTCGACACCAAAGTTGTTTCCTGCTTCTCGCCCCACTCTCAATCGCCTCGCCCCCTAAACACTAAATGCCTTTCTCAAAACCCCCACTTCCTTGAAATTCTCCCCTCACTACGTGGCATCTTTACTCCTCCTTATCTTTTCAAACTCTCCTTGGGGCCCTTCAAAATGTCTAATATACGGGGTCCATTGGTTTAAGGGATGGCTGTCCCAACACCGCTAAAACGAGCTAACGTGTTTTTAAACTCTAATTACATTCCAATTTTGAATTCCTTCCCCCCCCCTCAACATCTGGCGTAACACTGGTAGTCGTGTACCCCTCTAATCTCTTTGCTTGAGTCGGTGCTGGTTTGGTTTTTTATCAAATATGTAGGGTTGAAGAGAGAGAGAAGGTTGGGGGGGGGGGGGGTTTGGGGTTGGGAGAAAACAGTTCAGGGTTTTTGTCAAGAGTGACAAAACAACATTTGACGGAATGTTTACTACACACCAATCACAATAAGTAACAAAACAACCAGGGTTCCCAGGTGAACAGGGGACGACGGTTACGGTGATTGAATAAAAATTTATAATAAAATGATGGATGATTTAATGTCTCGAATGGGGGAAAAAAGGCAGAAGTTAAAGTGAGGATTTTGTATACCTTTATTTTTCAATTGGAAAATCTGAAAAAAAAAAAACACTTAAACGGGTCCGGAATATATCAAAAGATAAAGGGGAAATAAACGGACGACCCAAATTTAAAATTTTAATCCAAGACAACAACAATTATTTGGGGAAAATAGGTAAAATGCCATTAAACCACAGCAGATAGAAAGACGTCTTTAACTTTGGGCCACAAACACAAGTAGCTCGGGTCAGGACGGGGAGACATTCCGAAATTCCACCCCCAGTATTCTTCAATTTTTATTTCCGTTGATCTTTTCAGGCGTTATTTATTCAATTTGTCTCATAAAGAAGCATTTTAAAAACTTAGAAACAAAACCCGATAGATTGTGAAATTTAAAATTTCTAATTTGACCCATATTTTGATTTCGGGCCGCCAAATTTGATTTGTGAAGTAATTTAAAAAATAGGGGCAAGCAGTCGAGGGTTTTTTTTTCTTTAGGGTTAGCCATTTTAAAACTTAGCAAAGGTGCAAGGTGTTGTTTTTCCTATTACTATTGGGTTAATTAAAGGTACTGGGCCGGGTTCCGTTTCTACATACGGGAGGGCCCCATTTTCTCGACGAAAGACTATCTACACGTCCCCCTCAGACAAAAAAAGTAACACGAGAGAACTATTAAATTTTAAAAAAATTCATAACATGCTTTCATTGTTTGTTGTTTCCCGTAAAGTAGATGTCATTGGGACCCCGAGTAAACAATTAGAGATAGGTATATATATTTTATATATTTCCAGTTAACTCTTCACAAGAAACATAAAAATAATAACATTTCTATCGGGCCCCGTGCATTGAAAAATTGCCAAAATTTTTTGGGCCACTTTTCTAGGTGTTTTTCAAGGAGGCACAATTTGCTTTTCGCGATGTAACAGCGGTGAAACAAGTTTACTATGTAGTGGCTTGCTCGACTTTAAACCAGCAATAGAGGCCTGCATTTTCATCCCACCCAAGGAAGGTAAATAAATTGAAAAACTTTGTGTTGCGTTCGGCTTTCGGAAACAGAGAGAGCGGAAACCCCTATTTTAAAATGAATGGTTTGGGGACTTAAAGCTCCGAGTTAATGGAAGGGGTGTTAGTGCTCCTCGCAAACACAAGCCCTGTCTGCTCTTCAGACAGTTATTCTTAAGAAAATTCCGCAAACACAGACTTCCATTAGCAAAGTCGTCCATTGGATGATTACAGGGCACTTCCGGGAAGTGACAATTTTTTTTACGTGTCCTAAACTCTAATCTTTTCAATTTTATCACTTGTGAGTTGACCAAAACCCATGACAGGGGAAATAGATTCCCTGCGGGTACATCAACGGTTTGGTTAAAAATGCCGTCCGATGTGCAAAAACATGAAACTTTAATCATTCAAGAAAAACAAGAGACCGGGAAACCCCAAAAGGGGTCAACAGTAAATTGCTGTCGGCGGTTTCTTACTCAGCCAGGGCCCCAAAATCAAAAATCTCCAATCTGGGTCGTCGAGGAAAATTAAAAAACGACGTTTTTAGTGTATGGGGAAAGTATCTGTCACACCCGCCTGCACCCGACAAAAGTTGGTTCCTCGTATCGCATTACAGCTGCTAAGGTTTTACAATAAAACTTAGGGAAAGGTTTTAAAAACTAAATACTTTATGGATCGCGTCTTTCCCAATGCCCCGACTTATCAAAGCAGATGCAGGGGCCCTTTACTTGAGAGATTTTCAAACGTCATCATAATTGCTTGTGGATTTTCCCGTGGCGCGCCTTATGAGCTGAAACGTTTTCGCACGTACCTTTGTTGGTAAGTTCAGTTTGCGCATACGCCGAACTTCCCCCCATTTCGAGCGACTGCATACTTCAGAAATTTATTGAATAATTTCCGAATTATTTTTAACCAACTTTTTAAAACGGGCAACGGGTGAAAATGCGTGCAACTTTTTAATTCCCCCAACCAAAGGTCGCCCAGTTTCGCACGTGCTGTCGCCTGGCTCAGAGAAAACTCTTTTTGTGCAAAAAGGAATTTTTGGAAAGGGAAAAAAGGGGCCCTAATTCAAAAATCAAAGAGCCCTTGGGCTTCCCCATACCATGGTCCCAGGGTGATGGCACAATTTGGTCCTGCGGAGATTTTGGTCGATTACGATGTACTAACCAGATCGATATCCGCCCAACAATTCATGATTTTCAGCAAACTTAGAGGGTAAGATCATTTTCTCGAAGATCGACCTTGTCAGAGGATCCACCAATTCCCAGTCGTCCAGAAGAGACCCAAAACGGCAGTGATAACCCTTTCGGCCTTTTGGGAGTTTTTTAAGAATGCCATTGGATTAAAAAATGCAGACAGCATTCCAACGTTAATGGATCCATTTTACAAGATTTAGACAAATATTTTTGTTTTAGACGACATTCTGGTTGAAAAGTTAAAACTGAGGCAGGAACCATGGAAATCTAAAAATGGGGATTCGAAAGATTAGAAACCAAGGCCCTTTATCCGTTTTGAGAAATGTCTTTTCGGTTGTGTTGAGATCTCTTAACTTCCTTGGCCATCCATTGCTTTCTGGATCTGCCCCACGGCGACAAAATTGAGGCGGGTTAAACATTTCACAACCAAAAAAAATCAAGCACGTCAAGAGTTCCTGGGGATGTGAATTTTTACCATGTTTCATTCGAGACTAGCCCGAAATACTTCTGACCCCTATATGTGCTTTGAAGTCAAAAACAACGCAAGACATAAAGTGGACGCAGAAAAGTTGAAAGCCTTTACTGACGGTTTAAAAAAGCACTAAGTAACGCTACAATGTTAGCCCATCCTTGCTTTAACTCACCCCTCGCTTTAAAGTCTGAGCTCCGACCAAGCTGGGGGCGTGTCCTGAACAACTTAATCATCAAGGTAATGGGAACCATTGGCATTTTTAGCGGCAGTTACGTAAATGAACAGGAATCAGTACCTTGGGTAGGGAGTTGTTGGATTACTTAGCCATCCTCATTTCCGTTTCATCATTGGAAGGAGACAATTTTTGGGTATTTTTCTGACCATAAACCATTAATCCCTGCCTGTCCAATCAACTGAACCCTGGTCAGGGTCGTCAAAAAAGGCACTTATCTGCCATAACCCAGGTTCAAATGCATCCGACACCCTTTTGGAAAAAAAACACTGTCGCAGATTGTCTCTAAGAGCGTTACAAAATCAGTCTCTAATTGGCTCGATATCAAGCTATGGCGGATCCCAAGAAAATGCTTGAATACCCGGCTTACAAACTGCATTAACAAAGCCTCAAAATCGTTCAAAAAACCTCGTTGCGGGTCCAGAGTTAATTTGTGACATCTCAAAAGGTGACTAGGGGCTATCGTTCCTACGACCCTTTAGAAGACGGTTTTCGAAATTATTCATAAAAATGAGTCATCCCGGAGTTAAGGCCACAGTCACGACTTAACAGCAAAAAAGTTTATTGGCATTTGGGCTTAAGAAAGAAGTGTCAGCATGGGTTAAGCAATGTTACAATGCCAATCGTTCGAAAATTCAAAAATATACGAGCACGTTAGAAACATTCCATGTTCCCCGGAAAGCGAGTTTTTCACATATAAATCATTGACCTCGTTTTGGGGCCATTTTCCTCAGTCAAGGGGGTTCACCCATCTCCTTACTATAATTGACAGGAACACCCGATGGCTGAGGCAATACGTTACAAACCACAACAACAGAAGAATGTGCAAAAGCCCTGATCTCCAATTGGATCTCGCGGTTTGGTATTCCTGTTGATATAAACTTCTGACAGGGGCTCACAATTTACATCCACGCTATGGAAACAGATGGCCAGTCAACTTGGTGTGCAGATTCATCACACAACTGCGTATCACCCTCAGTCCAACGGCATGATTGAACGGTTTCATCGGTCCTTGAAATCATCCTCAAAGCTCGTCTAATAATCCAAATTGGGTGGATGAGCTACCTTGGGTTCTGCTTGGTTTAAGAACTGCACCTAAGGATGATATCGGTCATTCTTCAGCTGAATTAGTATACGGAGAACCTTTAACAATCCCTGGAGAGTTTATACCTGACCATCCTTCAGACTTCCACGCTAAAGACTTTTGGCAACCTTTCGGCAAAACGTGTCCCTTCATTCACCACGGCCAACACATCATCACGGCTATCATCAAACAAATTTACCCAAGAACTTGATGTCAGCGAAATATGTTTACATCCGTGTTGACACCCACCGAGGACCCCTTCAGAACCCGTATACAGGTCCCCTATGTTGTCATAACCCTGGAGATAAACAATTCCTGATCGATGTTGGTGGCAAAGCAGAACGGATTTCGATCGACCGACTTAAAGCTGCATTTGTTCGATTCTACGCAACCAGTTTCCCTTGCCACCCCACCTCGTCGTGGACGCCACCGAATACGAACAGAAACATACAAAACTCCCGTACTGCTTCTGATGATACTAACGTAGTGCCTACTAAGAAGCTATCTCGCTCAGGACGTACCATTAAACGACCTCGGTACTACAAAGATGACTAGTCCGTGTTTGGGGGGATGTGTGGCGATCTCCGTTTCCTACGAACTACGAAGACTTACCACATACTGCTGACTGCAAGACTACTCTACACGTCAGATCAGACAAAAACGTAAACACGAGAGAACTCATTAAATTTATAAAATTCACTACACATTGCTTTCATTGTTTGTTGTTTCCAGTAAAGTAGATGCTACAGTACTAGGTTTTATTTTTTTCTTGGGGTTAGTTGAGGGAATATTATTTGAGTGTTTCCCTTTGTAGGAGCTTTCGGAAAAGCCTCCTCAGGATCGTCTGTCTTTCAACTCTGCTCACGTCTGCTACTTCAGGTTTATTTTCGCAGTTGATTTTCTTACCACAGCCTGTTTTCACACACGGACAACTGTATGATGCTGTGTCACGGTCAGAGGCTATAGTGGCTTACACTTCATGTTGGGCCACACAGAAAAATCAACAGAGGATGTACCAAGTTACACAGACAACGTTGTTTACCAATCTGCCCTCATTAAATGATAGTGGGTACAATTTCGAATGAAAATAGTTCTTTCCCCGCGAAATTGCGGGCTTTTTATGTTTTAAATGACATGAATTAACCATAACACAATTAAATTCCCACAGCTATAAATAAGATAGGCAGAAGTAACTGTTTTGTTAATATAAAATGTTCAAAGGTACTTCATTCCTTGGAAACTTTTAACGTCATTGAAAGTAGGGATACAGATGGAACGAAGTTGACTTCACTAATCTCTATTTTATTATACTTATACAGTCGGTTAGTGATTAGTTCTCACTAAATTATATCAATCAAACTATAAAAGTTAAAGATTACACACAGTTTTGTGTATTATGTTTAATTTGGCTTGTAAATATTATGAGTATTCTACCAAAATGCTTATCATCACTGGCCAAGAACTGAATGCAGGTATGTTTTTGCTATAAAATCATTGACTTCTTCTCCTAACAAATTATTATTGAACGGCTTGTTAATTTCCCAGACTGGGGGAAAGAGCTCTCGAATGGGGGCGATCTATATTCAGGTTTTCACCCAACCAAGTCATCAATCACATGATTTGTTGCTGTACAACGATTGGACATGTCAGAATAAATGTAAACATGCTGCTGTGTTTATGAAAGTTGTAAACATACACAGAGTCATGCTGAGCAAAATGACCATAGGATCCAATAGTCTGATGTCACGTCCGCCAGCCACGAGCAGCCTGGTTCTAAACAAAGAAAATCGGAACTTTTATTTCTTCATGCTGGCTAGAACTTTTCCACATGTCATGGTTTCAGAATGTATAAAAGTCAAAACATGATCAGATTTATAATGTTTTTCTCCTCTGGATACACCTTTATGCTCGTCGGAGAGAAGTATTTCAAAAGGGCGTCCGCCATTGTTCCGATAGTTTAGAACCAGTTACTAAGTTACTGTGCATCTTTACGAGGGAAGTGACGTCACGACTGTTTAATCCTATTTTTGCAATGTGACCAATGATCTCAAACACATGGAAAGGTAATGGATCATCCAATTGCAAAGTGTTCAAAGTCGTCCGATTGACGGTACCTTTTGCATAATTTATTGACAATGCAAATGACAAATTAATTTTATGACAATGAGAGGAGTTCTTGAAGAAGATGTTTCAAATTCGAATTTTCATTGGCAGATCTATCTTCTTTGAGGAAAAAGTACCAATGAAGTATAAAGGTTTGAATTTATTTTTATTAAGTTCATTCAATTTTTGAACATGTGAAAATGGGTAGAAAAGCATGTTTTAAAAGGTAGGTATTGCAATTTGCAACTATTCATTTCTGTTTTTGCAACTGGTCCAAGACATAATAATTTTGTTTTCATGTTTACCGTTGCGTCGTCGCAATAATATGTTGAGAACCACAGAATTGAGAACCAGCTACGTATGCTGAGATAACAACTACTGACCTACATACTTTCTACATTTCCAGATAAATATTATAGCACACATTTTCGGGGGGGGGGGGGGGGGGGGGGGGGGGGGGGGGGGGGTCGCTGGTGCAAATTGGGTTTGTTTGGGTGAAAATTATCAATTTTTTGAAGTGACTGTTTTGACCAATTTATTCAATCCTTATTTCATTCCAACCCATATCTTTGTTGAATGAATAGTCTGAAAACGTAAAAAATGCAATTGAAAAATTCCTACCAACGTTATTGGGCTCAATATCTGACAAATATTGCGTTTTTCTTCAAAACTGTTATCTAATTACCATAAACATTTTTTTGGGATTTTACCATTTAAAAATGTTAATGCTAGATCTTTGAAACTAAAATAGCTGATATGTTACTACAAATAGCTGGCTACTTTGATTTTGTTTTTAATGAACAGTTTTGGGATAATTACTTTTTTCTTCTGCGGGTCCTGTGCAGCTCAAATTTTGAGATCAGACAAAAAACGAAAAATCGATTTTTGGTGGTTCTTGTGTAAAAATATTTGTAGAATCCATTTTCTTAGGTTTCAAAATTCAAAAAGGTGTCTAAAGTTCCTAATATTACCCTTGATTAAGATAATGGTTAGGTAAAATATGAATAAAATGAATGTATTTTTTATCATAATGTCATTTTGACTATCTTTACTCACTATTTAAGTAGAAAGGTAACTGCCAGAATGTGCTATCATTTTGCCACAATGTTTAATAGATGTAAATTTATCACCCTATAAAGAGATTGTTAAATTAGTTTTAGTTTTTGAGTTTGGACATTTTTTCTCTGTAATTATCCTCTAAATTCAGAGACCTCGATAAAGGGTAATAAAGGGACCCTTTGAGGCTGAATATGTAAACATTTGATACAGACACTCAAAGTCAGCTTCTGTAAGGTGGTAGAGGATGCCCTTAGGAGTTAACATGCCTTACACTCGGATATGTGTTCAGATCTACACAAAATAAAGTGATGTGTTAAACGCTTGAGTCAGCATTTTAACCATGTCACCATCTGATAGACTAACATGAGAAATTATTTTTGAATGGAGAGTATCTAATTTTAAACAAGAAACTTCATTTATGTATATGAACAAGCAACAATGATATAATGTTGATGTTACAGTATACCATAGCCACCCCCCTCTTGAGATTAATTATTTATAACATAATTAGCCAACTATTTACTACTATATTAACTTTAAATATCAACATTAAAAATCAAAATCAAAGAAGATTTGATAAATGATGGAGTTCCAAAAAAACGTGTTTATTTTCCAAGATATCCGCCATATCCATGGCAACGAAGAGATTTTCAATTATTGTTTTTTTTTTAAACCAGACAACTTTTTTTTTTTCAAGATACCTGATTATAAACACATTAGTTTGATCCGACGTGTAATTATTTGCTGGTATTTTAACCATATTCCTTATGAGCTCATTGTTATAATGGAAATCTAAAAAGATGACGCAAAATATTGTCATTATCAATTCCAACTCGCAAACCACATACTTTCACCTCTCTCTCTCTCTCTCTCTCTCTCTCTCTCTCTCTCTCTCTCTCTCTCTCTCTCTCTCTCTCTCTCTCTCTCAAGACCCTCGAAAAAAAAGTCTCGCTGTCAAGGCTAAAAGCCCAAGCTCCAGGATTCCTGTTCGAATGTGTATATTATATCACTGCCAGGGCTCTATGTATACAAACATACATATGACTGGTTGCTTGGTTCTACGCTTGTGACAATGATGATGATGATGATGATGATGATGATGATGATGATGATGATGATACGGACGATGATGATGATGATGATGATGATGATGATGATATGATGATGATGATGATGATGATGATGATGATGATGATGATATGATGATGATGATGATGATGATGATGATGATGATGATGATGATGATGATATTGGTGATGATGATGTTGATGATAATGATGACGATGATAATGAGGATTATGATGATAACGACGACGACGACGACGACGACGACGATGATGATGATGGTGATGATGATGATGATGATGCTGTGATGATGTGGTGGTGGTGATGATTGTAGTTGTAGTAGTAGTGGTAGTGATGATGATGTGGTGGTGGTTGTAGTAGTAGTGGTAATGGTAATGATATGGTGGTGGTGGTGGTTGTAGTAGTAGTGGTCGTGATGATGATGTGGTGGTGGTGTTTGTAGTAGTAGTGGTAATGATGCGGCTATGTGGTCTAGTAGTATGACACTCGCTTCCGGATCGGAAGGTCCTGGGTTCGAGCCTCGCGCTCGGCGCATAGTTGAGTCCTCTTTACTCACATTCTCTCACCGTACTCAGGTGTAAAATGAGTACCTGGCCGTTAACAGAGTTGTCTTTGTCCGAAAAATTGTAGTATCGCCTAACGCCTAACAGGCGTCATGTCCGCGTCCTACATGTTAAATGTTGACCAGGGACCCCTTGTAAAGCGCTTTGAGCACATTTAGTAGATATTGCACTATATAAAGCTCAATTAAAAAAAAAAAATATTTCAATGATGATGATATGGTGGTGGTGGTTGCAGTAGTAGTAGTGGTAGTGATGATAATGTGGTGGTGGTTGTAGTTGTAGTAGTAGTGATAGTGATGATGATGTGGTGGTGGTTGTAGTAGTAGTGGTAGTGATGATGATGTGGTTGTTGTGGTTGTAGTAGTAGTTGTAATGGTGATGATATGGTGGTAGTGGTGGTTGCAGTAGTAGTGGTAATGGTAATGGTATGGTGGTATTGGTGGTTGTAGTAGTAGTGGTAATGGTAATGATATGGTGGTGGTTGTAGTAGTAGTGGTCGTGATGACGATGTGGTTGTGGTGGTTGTAGTAGTAGTGGTAATGATGCTATTGTGGTGGCGGTTGTAGTAGTTGAGGTAGTGATGTGGTGGTGGTTGTAGTAGTAGTGGTGGTGGTGGTTGTGGTAGTAGTGGTAATGATGATGATATGGTGGTGGTGGTTGCAGTAGTAGTGGTAGTGATGACGATGTGTTGTGGTGATTGTAGTAGTGGTAGTGATGATGATGTGCTGGTGGTGGTGTAGTAGTAGTGGTAGTGATAATGATGTGGGGCTGGTGGTTGTAGTAGTAGTGTTAGTGATGATATTGTGGTGGTGGTTGTAGTAGTAGATGATGTGGTGGTTGGAAAACACATTACAGGTTATTATAATACATGATTACACACATTCTCTAACTTCATTTTTTGACAGCTTCGTTGTGCCATAAATATACGCAACAGTTCTGAAACATTTTATTGTGGATTTTGATATTGTTTGTTGTTTTTCTTGTGTCGTTATGTTGACATAGATACCGAATGAATGGTAATTACTACATTCTCAGCCAACAACAAAATGGCGCTGAATGCTTTCATTGGTGGACACTTTTTACGCTTCGTACGTATTCTCATTCGTTTAATTCTATGATTATAGGTAATATAAATTTATTAACTTTTTCAAAAGAGAGCGTTTGTTAACAACAATGGCGTCTGAGATACTGAACAAACTTTGTAACAAAGCAAAGCTTGAACGAGATCGTGGGTTTGAGGAGCTAAAATCACATTTGAATAATCAACCTGACGAACAGACACTGGATGCCATTGAAAACGACTTACTATATTGCATCAACTCCTCTGACGAATGGGAGACTCGTCATGGAGGGATGCGTGGTGCGATTTGCGTTTTGCAGCAGACGAAATCCAAACGTAATCTTGAGGAACATGCAAGGGGTTTTTCTATGGCTCTCGTTGACAAAGCCCTGAATCTTTTAGATGATGGCGAATTTCGAGTGAGGATTGTCGCAGGTGAAATGAGCTTTTGTAAAGCTAACGATTTAAAGTTTTCAGTTTCAGGGATTTCCTACGTAGAAATTAAGAGACTGAACAAACGCTGTGACGTGATTATCCCCAGACACTACACCTGTCTGGGGATAACCAATTTCGTTATCCCAAGACACATATTTGAAACTCCGCTCTTTTAAACAATTATTCACATTCCAGAATATGGAATGTTTCCGAATGCACATAGAGATAAGGAAAGTTAATAAAACATCTATAAAAACATAAAATTAACCAACACATCAGTTGTTACTATCTGCATATACACATATGCGTCGACTTCGAAGTGGGTGTCATGGCCGAATGGTTTAGTCGTCTGCCCTGGAAGTTTTACCAGAATCGACGTTGTGGGTTCGAATCTTGGTTCCGCCACTTTAAAATTTTTTTTTTTTAATTCCGTCTTCTTTTTACAGAACATTTCATTGCAAGGGATAAATGTCCCAGTTTCAAATATCTGTCTGGGAATAACGAAATTTGGTTATCCCCAGACAGGTGTCTGGGGATAACGAATTTTCATTATCCCCAGACAGGTGTCTAGGGATAATGACAGCCCTGAACAAATCTCATATCCCATTCCTTTGTTATTTGTATTACATTTTTTTTTCTTTTGCAAACAGGGTGTGGTACCCTTAATCTGAGAGGTTTTGAGGGTGTAAAATTGACTTAATAATTTTGGTTGTAAACTTTACAATGCAACAGCTTCACATGGGATACTTATTTTGAGAAAGAAAAAAAAAGTTTATTCAAAGTAATTTTTTTTTTTTCCACTTGAGCTTTTATATTATAAGTATTAGGGCAATATCCACTAAATGTGCTCAAAGTGCTTTACAAGGCGTCCCTGATCAACAACAAAATGTAACATATAGAACGGGACATGACACCTGTTAGTGTTAGGCGATATTGCAATTTTTTTTTTCAATAGAGACAACGCTGGTAACGTCCAGGTACTCATTTTACACCCTGAAGATGCAATGTGAGCAAAGGACTCAACTATGTGCTGAGTGAGGCTCGAACCCAGGATTTTCCAATCCAAAACGAGTCATACCACTAGACCACATCAATCCCATACGTGTAGAGTTTTTGTAGAGTGGGAAAAAAACGATTATGCTCTTTTGTGCAGCATAGTCTGACACCATTGTCTTGACTATAGATTTTAAAATGTCTGATATTAACCATAATGCCCAAGTAAACTGGGGGTTAATAAACTTGCCCAGGTAAATATGACTGTGAGACTTCCCAACGTAATGTCAAACCATTCAGTCAGTTCACTGAGCTTCCATAGATATGTGATCATTAATAAGAAAATGATGTACTTCTATTTTTTTTTAGGAGAACTGCTGGGGTTGCTTTGCTCCATTTTGGGAGAGGCTGTTTATGAAGATGGAAGGGATAAGATTTTGTCTGGGATACAAACCAACTTGGAACGGCATGGCCTTTCAGAGGATACAGTTGTCAATCATGAAGACAATGATCCTCCAGAAAGTATCCTCGGAATGTCTCCTAACACACAGTCATCATGGATTGAAAGGGTGAGTGAAAGGTATCCTTTGGTTGTGCATTTGGTTTATTTTCATTGCTGTGGATTCTATGCTATTCTTATGCCTTTGGAAATTTCTATTTACCCTTCAACAGCATGCCTGATTTTTCTTTCAAACAACGACTTACTTGACTTATTGCCTTTTGCCATCAATGTCGTCCTACTTTGCAGCTTTGGCTGTTTTGCAGATCAAGATTGTGAAAGCAATCCACTCATTTCTTTTCTGTGCTATCACTATCATTCTCTGTGATTCTAATCGTGTGTGATGTTAATTGCAGTGTATTATTTTGTCTTTTTAGGTCTTTGTTGAGAGTTACAGGAGGTTTTCCTCTGGTTCGTGTACTTTTTGCACTGAAATAACACTATAGTTTTATTGCAGGGATGACCATACCTTGAAGAAGAATGTGACCAAGAAGTCTCCACCTTGCTTCTTAATTGTAATTAAAATTAATAATTAATTTTTAATTGTAATATCGCCTCACAGGCATCATGTCTTGTCCTACATGTTACTTGTTGCTTTTGGCTAGGGACCCCTTGTAAGTGTTTTAAGCACATTTAGTGGATATTGTGCTATATAAATGCTCTTGTTTTTTGTTTTTTTTTCTATGTTTTATTTGATATTTTTGTTGGATAGTATAAGCCAAGGACTCTTCTTAATTATTTTCTGTCTAATGTCTAATTTGTTTTTCTTTGATTTTGTTAATACCTACATATAACAGGATAGATTTGATAATTGAGTTGTATAATTTAATTCTAGTTTTCTGTTTGATCTCTTCTGTCCTTTTCCATATGTTTGTGCATTTGTAAAGTGCAACTATTGATATATGTTTGCAATAATTGATGTCTTCTTTATTACATAGAATTGACATTACCTCTTTTGACGTTTTCCAGTCTTTTGGAAGGCTTGTTGATGGTTGGTTGCTCCGTTTTGTCTATATTGACTTTGAGATGATAGAAAGTACTCTCCAAAACTATCATCTCAAAGTCAATAAAGACAAAACGGAGCAACCAACCATCAATAAGACCTCCAAAAGACTGGAAGAAGAAGAAAAAGAAGAAGAAGAAGAAGAATCTAAATAATATAAATAATAATAATAATAATAATAATAATAATAATAATAATAATAATAATAATAATAATAATAATTCAACTCTGATAAAGTACATCAGATCTAGTGTGTGCATATCACTGGCCAACCCCTTAAGAACTTTGTACACAAAATATATAAATATACACGACTGACCTGATCATGACCTCATCACATTAATGAAATAGAAAGTACTCTCCAAAACTACTTCATTAATGTTGGCTTGTGCCATCAGCATATATTAATCATGTGTTATTTTGTCAAACATGTAGTTTTGTCTAGTCTTTTAGGTGGATAATGACAAGAATTGGATTCAAACTGTCTCTTTGCAGTGTTGCGAAATTTCTTTTAAAGGATCTGCTTGCTTCTGCTCGTGCAATCTTTACATTTAATAAAGTTTTATGCAGTAAGTACTTATTACTCATAGTTCATATTCCTCAATAAGATCTTTGAATATATCGAGAAGTTTGCTTTTATTTATAGTGTCAAATGCAGCTGACATGATCAGGTCAGTCATTTTGATTTATATATTTTGTGTACAAAGTTCTTAAGGGGTTGGCCAGTGATATGCACACACTAGATCGGATGTACTTTATCAGAGTTGAATTATTATTATTATTATTATTATTATTATTATTATTATTATTATTATTATATTATTATTATTATTATTATTATTATTATTATTATTATTATTATTAATATTATTATTAATAATTATTATTATTATCATCATTATTATTATCATCGTTATTAATATTATTATATTCTTCTTCTTTCTTCTTCTTTCTTCTTTCTTCTTCTTCTTCTTCTTCTTCTTCTTCTTCTTCTTCTTCTTCTTCTTCTTCTTCTTCTTCTTCTTCTTCTTCTTCTTCTTCTTCTTCTTCTTCTTCTTCTTCTTCTTCTTCTTCTTCTTCTTCTGTTTCTTCTTCTACTTCTTCTTCTTCCTCTTCATCTTCTTATTTTTGTTATTGTTATATTCAGATAATTAATGAGTCAACTTATTATTAGTGAAATCATCTCTCATCAGAAGACAGTCATTGACTTCGTAAAGGACGCAATGTACATGGAGCAATGTATGCAGACAACCTTGTGATCTGGTGCTTTAAAGAATATACCACCACAGTCTGCTATAGGATTCAACAGGTCCTGACAAATTTAGAAAACGACAAAACATTGGCTCATCAAAATAAACAAGACTAAAGCCACCTACACCATCTTTAGCCTTCCTCCCAAGGACCAAAGGATAATATTAAAATTATGGCCATTCACTTCCCCAAGGAAATAGCCCTATATACCTCGGAGTCACCTTTGAATCACAATTCAAGCTTATGAAGAAATTAGCTAGCTTCATATGGGGAGCAGATGCTTCAATACTTCACAAGATGTATACTGGAAGGATCAGCTCAGTTTTTGAATAGGAGTACGGCACGAGGCACCGCAGCCAGATGAAACTTTGATAAGCTGGATAGGATTCAAAATCAAATGTGTAGCATTATCACAGGAGGCATGAGATGCACTCCAATCCAAGAACTTGAATCAATGTCTCACCTCAACTCCATTAAGGATCTCCATAAAATGGAGGCAGCCAAAAAAAGGAGACTTCCTGACCATCCTATGAATACAAGAATGACAGAGCCAGCTAAAGGAAGACTAAAGATGAAGAGCTTCACCCACCAAGCAAAAGCACAGGAGAAAGAACACAGAATCGACACGCTGAAACCAAAAGAAATAATGAATTTCACCAGAATCTCAATCTGGAATAGACATAATCTACCACAATTATGCCCCACTATTCCACAAATCGAGAGGAAAGACACACAGTCCCAAGATGATAAAAGACATTACACACTGCAATACATGGACATAAAATTTCCAGATGTTTGGACTAGAGTGTACACTCTCACAGATGGCTCTGATGAAAATGATGTATGTAATGGAGGAGCAGGAATAAACATAAACTATCCAAATGGCAAAGAGGACAAACTTTTTTTATGGAAACAGGACTGCACTCTACCGATTACACACAGAGCTGAAGTAGAGGCATTAAGAGAAGCTACAACTTATCTTGCAATTAATGTAAACACAACATAGTAGATAGTAATCTTGACTGACGCCTTCTCGGTTGTTCGGAAGCTATAGAACCCTGAGTTAAAAGATAGTGAAATCGAAGATCTTTTCACATCCCTAGATCTATTATGCAGGTCCCATCATGTTGTGCTTCAATGGTTACTATTTCACAGCACCACTAGAGGTAATGAAGTTGCACATATATTCACTAAGGAAGGAACCCAATTGCTAGAGGAGAATGGTGCTTCATTATACAAAGAAACATAAGAACGTCATAAGATCCCGGTTCTTGACTGTTGGAATGAGCAGCATCCGAACTACTACAGAAATTACCCATTTTATCAGTTGACCAGTCAAGAGCAGGTTGTAATCTCTAGGATGCGAATTGGTCATTATAGATTAAACCACAACCTCCATACCAAATCCAAGGTGGAAACTACAAGTCAGTGCCCCGATGGAACAGGAAGTATGACAGGTGAGCACAACCTACAGAATTGCCCAACCCTCTCTTAGGAGAAAACAAAATACTGGCCACCGACTGTCCAAACCAGCCCGAGGAGTAAACTCCGATCCATGGCAGCCTGGAGGATCTCCAGAGGACATCAGCATATCTGGTGGAAAGAAGACTTACCATCTGATTGAACACAAAGAAGAAGACACTTCATGCAAGGATCGTGCAAGTGACATAGAAGAGCTCTTAACACATTTACAAATAATACTTTATGAAGAATCAAGAAAAATGGTTAAAGAGCTCTATAGAATAAGTTATCTGATCCTTGTTTTGATTCAAATGGAGAGAGAGATATTGAACACTGGGTAGGGTTCCTACATCCCATAGTGGGCAGGGAGGTACTTGCTGTGCCTTCTATCCTCCTTTATCTGTTTTCCAATTGCTTTCTGTCTTTGTCTTGGGGTGAGATTGTTTGGTTTTTCCTGACCTTGGCCATAGTCCTTGGCTGGGAGGGAAACAGTCGAATGTATAGTTATAGTTTTGGGAGATGATATTTTTTTCCTTGTAAATCATCTCTCTTTGTTATTCTTTTCATTTTTAACATATGATTTGTAAACATTTGAGTGTATTCCTCTTAGTGGGGATCTGTGCTTGTGTCTGGATGAGACTTTTAGGTGATCTCAAACTGAGTACTTTGATAGTGTGCTCTTGGAATCTGCATCTGTTACCTTTTTGAACAAATTCCCCTTTGTCTTACCTTTTCTTGGGTGCTTTAATCGTAATTCTAGAACTTTTTACTATCCCATTTTCTTCCTTTTTACTGGCGCTGATATGACCTTAATGTGTTGCAAGCGCCGTTAAACCCTTAAAAACAAAAACAACAGAGATTGAACAGTGTGTGCAATGAATCAATTGTACAATGTTTGTTTGTTTTTTTGTTTTTAAATTTAAATTGAGAAGAATGAATATTAAATTGGTTTAAAAGTTTTAGGTTTATCAAAATTCTCTTTATTATTTTTTTTCTCTTTTTATTCTTTTAATTTTAATCTTTAAAAATGTTCATTGTAGTTTTACAATTTTATTCTTTTCCTCCCTTTCACAGAGATCCAGTAACTCATCCCAAATATTTCACGATACAGCAGGATGGAAGTCTTTGGAAACTTACATGAAGTAAGTCAAGGTCATTTTGTTATCACATCAGCTATCAGTAGGAACCTACTCCAAACTGCACAATTTTGACATCAGTGGGACTTTCTCTCTCAAAATATCGTTTTTTAAAAACTGCACTTCACAATTGAGGGAACATATTTCCAGGACATTTACAAGTGCTATTTTTCTTATTTCTAAAAATATCAAAATTTATTTGATTAGTGCTGCTGGAAATATAGATTAGATTGATTCTCTTTTGTTAACATTTCATCAGAAGTGTTTTGATAGCCAAATTTTGTCCCTTTGGCACTCTCCATGGAGGCTGAACTATGCTGATGATTGTATTTATTCACAAATGGTTTCAATAGATAGTATGCAGATGACGTCACTCAGGCCTTTGTTATTGTTTTTGCCATCCGCGTTTGTGAGTTGTTCTCACTACACAGGATTAACCAGACTATAAAAGTTCATGGTTACACAGAGTTTGTGTGTTGGTCCGTTATACTTCCGGATGGCAATGTTATGAACTCCTCAGCCAAGCGCATTCTATCTATATAATGGAAAAAGAGATCTCTTTTTTTTTGTTGCTTTAACTATTTAGGGTCACTGATGATTTGCTACTTGAAATTGACAAGAAAATTGTCATTCTTGTCCTTCTTGATTTATATGCTGCCTTCGACATGATCGACCATAAAATCCTTGTCGATCGATTTCAAAACAGTTTTGTAATTAAAGGGGAGGTCTTAAACAGGAATCAATATTATCTGACATGTTGCACACCAAGAGTGAGAGTAAAAGAAGATATATCGGAGACCAAGAACCTCAAATATTAAGACCTGTCCTCTTTACATTATATATGCAGCCACTCACTAAAATTTTAATAAAATATAACATAATTACCATCTATTCACAGATGACACAAAAATATATATGGCATGTGAGCAAAACGGTCTAAGCTAAACAGAACTTACCATGGAAAAGTGTGTACTTGATTTTAAAAATTGGATGGCAACAAGTAAATTAAAGTTGAATGATGAAAATACTGAAATTGTCATTTTTAGGTGATTCCAATATGACAAATACTACTGGAGATATCAAATGTAACATAAATGGCTCGATTGTGCAAAGTTTCCCCCTGTTAAAAAAACTCGGCATCTTTATGGATTAGAATGTGACATTAGACTGACACATAGAATATTTTTCTTAATGCCTAAATTTCCAACTTAATTAACAGAATTGGTAAAGTTAAAAACTACATAAATACAGATGTGACATAAAAAAACATGATTACTTTATTGGTTCTTTCAAAACTAGACTATTGTAACTCTCTCTTTTTGAACCTCACCAGCGAGAGAATACTCAAGTTGCAAAGATTTCAAAACAATGCTGCAAGATTAGTGCCCAGTTTGTTATTTTCCAAATTGAATCGTTGATGCCCCTATAAAGCGCTGTGAGCACTTCCTCGGATATGACTGAGCGCTCAACAAATATGATATATTATTATTATTATTATTATTATTATTATTATTATTATTATTATTATTATTATTATTATTATTATTATTATTATTATTATGATTATTATTATTATTATTATTATTATTATTTATTATTATTAACTTGCAAACCTTTTTAAAATCTGAGGTAATTCTATCACCCATTGACTCAAATGGTTATTTAGAAAATCTGCTTGGCCGTAATGATCTGCCAATTATTATTATTTTTTTTTTGTGTGCAATCACCATCTGGCCACCCTGTTTCCAGATTTGTTTGCGTGCACCTACAAACTTTATTACCCGACTGATTTTGATTGCTTATGGCATGCTCATTTTGTTCTACATTAATTTCCACAATACAGTAGTATAGTATGATAATTAAAAGAGATGAGTGCCTGTCCGTAAAAGCCTTTATTTCACTGTAAATATTGCGGGTTCTCCACTAATGATAATAATAATAATAATAATAATAATAATAATAATAATAATAATAATAATAAACATAACAATAATAATCATAATAATAATAATAATGAAAATAACAATAATTAAATAGTAATAATAATGATGATGATTATAATTATTTCTATTAGTTTTAATATTGCCACTCAAACTTTGTTGAACTCATTGATAAATGTGTCCATAGTATTTAAGATATGTTATGCATACCCATATGGTAGATGAACATCTAGTAGTACTGACATTTTTCCATTTTCCACCCTTCCCCTCATTCTTCACCTACCTAGGTGTCTACAGAGTGTGATTCTGGGATATGGTCCTGGGTTCAACCAGTTTGTGGATCAAGAGTTACTGGACCTGATATTTGAGACACTTTCCCACACAAATCGTTTTGTAAGAGAGACTGGGTACTATGTGTGTGGGGCATTGGTGACATGTGGGGCGAAAAATAAAAGTGAGTTGTTACCTATCGTGAAAGGTTAAATACGGAGCATTATAGGTGGGTCTTTGTAGCCTTGTGGTATGAATCATGGCCTCTGACATGAAATGCCATCTTGCGAGTCTTGATGTGTGTGCTCAAAGATGACTTCCTGGTAAACGGCACTCAACTCACATTCTTTCGCTGAATTCAGGCATGAAATAAGTACCTGATTTGTAACAGCATTTCCTCTAAACATGTCATATTTATTCCAACTTGTTCAATGTTGTTGTTTACCTTGGACCCCTTGTAATGTTATTTGGGCAAATTTAGCAGATATTGTGCTATATAAAAGCTTATGTTTTTAATTTACTTTTAGATTTTGATGGTCTGGAAAGTTCAACTAGTAGAGCGCAAGTTTTAAAAGCAAAGGAACCAGTTTCAATCCTGGATTGAGTCCAGCATATTTTTTTTTTGGTTCTTTCTGTCCGACTCCTCTGTCTGCCCAGCAGGAAATGATTAGATTTGTCTGCCAGAAATGGGCGGAAAGTCGCGAGCACCAGATAGATAAGTGTTCATTAAAAATTTTTTAAAAAATTTATTTTGCAATATAGTGTTTTTCATTTCCTTATCTTTGTTAATTTAATGACTTAGTTTTCTGAAAGGCAATGAAATGAATTTCATCTTATCTCCTGTGTTGATATGTGTTATGACCAAATAGGAATTACAAAATTAAAATAGAATCCATGAACCTAACAAAGGTCATGACATAGATGATTCAGCCCCACTCCCCTGTTTACTTTTTAGTTCGCCCCCATTTCCACTCTATATAGTCATACTTTGGGACAGTTTCCTCCAGCTGCTGTAGGTGCTGAGACTTTACTTTTGAATATAACCCCCAAAAAACCTTAGCTTTCATAATAGTGCTCTAGCCCTTTTTTTTTGCGGTGAAAACAATTTTCAAATCGTCTCAAGCCAACAGCAAAGCTGAGCATCTGAAAAAATTAATGTATTATGTTCAAGAGAGACGATGTTATTTCTGGTGAGACACTCATTTTACACATCAGTATGGTTGGAAAATGAGTAAAGAAATAAAGAGCGTTGTAGAAGGAATGAAATTGATGTCACTCAGCTCTTTGTTATTGTTTTTAGCCAGGCATTTTTATAAGTAGTTTTCACTAAATTGTTTTAATCAGACTACAGATGTTTAAGGTTACAATTAGTTTTGTGTGTTGGTATGTTTTATCTGGCTGGCAGATGTTGTGAGTTTCTTAACTAAAAGTATAGCGTCATTCTAAGGAATCAACTTTCTGCTGCCCACAACAGTACACCAACTTTTGACCTACAAGTCACCAGTCAAGTGTCATGCCATTAGACCACACATTTGCCCTGATCACTGCAGACTTAAATAGGATTTGTTAATTTTAATGTTAGGATTTGTTAATTTTAATGTTAAGCTGTTAGAACCTGTGGGCTGTAGAAAGTCTTGAACTAAAATGAATGTAACAATTAAAATGAATGCAACAACAAAAAATAATAATCCTCCCCTTGAAAAATACTTAACTCAGAATGTTTTGGGTTAAAAACCTTCTTCAGCTCAGATCAAACCAATTAAAACATTATCACTTTTTGAAGAATCTAGAAAAGTGAGTGAGGAGCTCTTCTTAATCAGTGCTTTTATTTGAAACGGCCCAAGACTCTACAGAAATTAATAAGTCCAGCTTTAACGTCAGTTTAAATCTTCCTCTCTAGTTATTTACAATTTAAGATATAGTCTTCAATTCAGATTTTCTTCATTGAAGAAATGTGATGAAACTTTTCCTCATAAATCCATGGATTTTGTCCTTTTCCCAATTGTATTCCTTATGATCTTCAATCCGTGGATGTTTCCCCCATTTATCTTTTTTTTCTGGGACTTTAAGTATTCTTGAATGTACCGATCCTGTTGCTCGGCTTTATTGCTATTGCGAGAGGGTCAATCAGATCTTGTACTTTTTCTTTTCAGACGAAAATGATAGTCAAGCCAAACTAGCAGAAACCAATGCAATATTCCGTCATGGCCAGATGTTTTCAGTGTACCTAGCCAAAGGTTTGGCAGACAATTGGAGTCAGGTAAGACTGTTTACATTAGTAACTTCTGATTATATTTTTCCTTTTAAAATCTATATTTGAAGGTCCTTGCTCTCAATATGCTGTGGATGGAGATTTTCAGTCATATGATTATCTTTAATGTGACATCTCAATCATGTATTATATTGGGCAGTGCTGATGGTTTTCCTCGGATCCAATCCAATCCAATCCAAAATAGTTGCCACAACTAGATGTGATGGGGTGGCATTGACATAATATCTATCTTTTGGTTTTAAACTGGTCGAGATAACTATCGAATATTGTCAGGTTATTGGTTGCTCTGACATTTTCAGGAAAGCTGTTCCATGCATGAATGGTATTGGGGAAGAACCACTGTTTGTGCGCATTGATTCTAGCAGTGCATATGCATTTTCTTTTCTCCATGGTTTTTAGCGGTCCAAGTACCATCCTTTGTGATACTCCTGTTAGCAATGACATTGGTGATGATATTTTGTTTTCTGTGTGCGGCCGATGAGAAAGGTTTCAACCCATGAGTATAAATTGTCTGAAATGTCATAGTTACTGCGATTTTGGAATCAGAGGAAGAATTTCCCCCAATCATATGTACTGGCAGTGAGAGACTTGATGTGTGATGGAACGAACAAGTGATTTCCCACTTTTCAGAAGTTAGCTAGAGTATCAATGATAATTTATCATCTCAATTACTCTAAAAGTGGGATAAATGCAGTAAAAAGGAGGCTTAAAGGCATTTGCTCAAAATTGCTCAAAATTTTCTCCTTTTTCACTTTTTGTCACCATCAGCTTTGATTGGGTGAACCAGATATTAAGAATAACTTTAAAGTCTAAATTATAAAATTTTATCTAAATTAGTAATGCCCCATTGAGAAGGTTGAATGCAACTTCATCAAACATTGGGTCTCAAATTTTGTAGCTCTGTTTTTTTTTTTTTTGACATAAAATTGTTGGAATCTGGTTCACCCTGACACAGCACGGAATAGGTAAAAAAATGTGGGATATGATAAAATAATTTCTCTCCATAATCATCTCTTCATTAGTTGCAGTGCTTAATGGGAATAGTTTTACCTGTGAGTGTACTTCTATTAGTTTGCCTGAGGGTGGAACTTTTAGATGGTCTCATATTAGGCAAGTGCATTGCTTGTAGGATCCGCTTTTTCTAAATATGTGAACTAACTAGTCTCCTTTGCCTTACTTTTACTTTGGTGTTTCTTAGGGAAAAATAAATCTAGCCCTTTAATTCTTTTTACCTTTTTTTTTTCTTTCTTCCTTTTTTTTTTAAAAACCGTTATTGTTATGATCTCCTCAAAGAAGCACATGCACAGTAAAACTTCTTAAAACAACAGGAGGGAAAAAAAAGAACTTTATTTTGATTTTAAGTTAAGAAAATAAATATAGACTTTCCATAGTTCTATGCTCATTGTGGCTTCACAATGCTTCACTTACTTAAAAATTACACCATGAAAAAATATATCTGTGCTTTAATCTATATAGACATGTATAATTTACTAAATCTCTCTGAATAAGTATTATCATTTCCTGTATTTGGTTCTCACCCTCAGGTTCGTATGGCAGGATCAGTTGCCACACGCCAATTTTTATCTAATCTGCCATCACAAGAAGCAAAAGAAAAATTCTTTCCTTCCCTACTTCCTCCAATGTGCCTTAACAGGTTTGAAGTTTTCTTATTCCATGCTCAAAGCTAGATGTCTTTCGTTCTTGTCTTTTCTTTTCTTTCTTTATTTTTCTTTTCTCGATGTTGAATTTTCTATTGACCTTAAGATAAGGAAAACGATTATGTAGATTTATCATTTGGCTTGATGAAGGAGAAACCCTTAATGCCAATCATTTGTTTTATGTTATTTGCTGAAGCTTCTCATATCTATTATTATGTACATTCTCATTTGGACTCAATGCTTCAGGCTCTATATATAAATCACTTTTAGGATACAACGTATGATAATGTTGTTCATTACAGGCCTGTAAATTCTCAGGCTGTTGCCTGAAATCAAACAATCCATTATCCAGGACATACTTTTAAGACAACTTAAAGAAATTTGATCCTGTTTGAAAAAAAAAGATAATTATAGCCTAAATTAAAATTTAAAAATCACGGGAAACTTAAAACAGTGGATGACAATACCCAGGCCTGTAAATCCTCTGACTATTGTCGGATTTCCGACAGTACGATTTTGCTCTATAAGTGCTAATATTAAATTTAAATAAATTAATAGTAAAAATGAAATTCGTAACGTCAAAGAACAGAACCAATAAAAAAGAAAACAAAAGAGTTTTATTTCGTTCCTCGAAAAAGTCAGATTTTATTCCGTTTCAAATGCTGACTTAAAAAAACAAAACGAAAAAAACCTTTTTATTTGTTGCATCAAAGACAAAACACAACTAGGCCGCCTATCAGTTAGCTATAATATTAATATTATGCCACCTACATGCTCCGCTAGACGTGGATGTATTCACTGCCTGGCTACTGTGCCACAGCCAGTGAGAGAAGGTCACAAAATTCGCGCGAGTCGTCGAACACACACCTAGTCAGTAAATAACTAACACGCACAGAAGTGTGTCGAATTGGACCGGAGGGCTTGTCTCTATTTTGCTACCGACACACATGCATTTCTCCGTCCCTTATCTGTTTGTTGCAATGATTCATTCTTTCCATCTGGATGTGAGATGGAAGAGAAATAATGTGAAATAACTATTTTTCTTCGAAATATATATTCTTCTTTGAAAGCTCTCACACGACCGCACCACCTTTTCTTCTTCTTCTTCGTTGTCGTCATCGTCTTAGTCTTCTTCTTCTTCTTCTTCTTCTTCTTCTTCTTCTTCTTCTTCTTTTCTTTCTTCTTCTTCTTCTCTTCTTCTTCTTCTCTCTTCTTCTTCTTCTTCTTCTTCTTCTTCTTCTTC
>NC_088360.1:15378702-15403702 GCF_034508935.2 Berghia stephanieae | reverse complement strand
ATCATACCAAAGATGAGCGCAAGATAAATTATTGAGCTTTTTTTTTCATCAGATACTACATGGCAGAGGGAGTAAGGATATACTCCCAGGAAACCTGGAGACAGATTACTCAGGGTGATGGGAAGGCGTTGGTGGAAAAATACATTGATAAAGTGGTGAGTAGAATGGGGTCAAAGAGGGAATGGGGGGGGGGGGGGGATTTGGTGGAGAAACACATAGATAAGTAGTAAGTGGGTGGGCATCTATCTTTTAACCCTTATATGACAAGGCTGAATTTCTTTCAAAACAATTTTTTTTGCATTATTTATTCTAGTTTAACTGTCAATCTAATAGATAATGAAGATAATTATTGGTTGGAAAAAAAAATCTGTCTTGCTGGTAAAGGGTTAAATATGCATTTGACCGATCTTGTTGGAAACAATAGGACTGGCTCTATGTTAAAACTTCATTATTTTAAAGTGAGTCTTGGTGTTATACAATAAATGGTCTTTCTGAGCTAGAAGGCCAATAAAGCCTGAATTTACCTCTGTTTCCTTAGTATTAAATAGACAGTAACAATTGCTTGCTACCTTTTATACAACACTCTGGTCTATTACAAAGTACTCTTGGCCAGATCTAACACACCCTATCAGTGTTTGTTGGACAGAAGAGCCAGAAAAAACTTTTCCTGCACTGTGGACTGATCTGTTTTACTTTGAAAAAACATTTATTTAGAATTTTGGCCAGAAAACTCATCCATCAAATATCTATCAAATAAAATGACCCTCATCTTGGCAAATATTATCAAACCTGGTACTTTGTTGCTAAAAACTATCACACCTGGTACTTTGTTGCTAAAAACTATCACACCTGGTACTTTGTTGCTAAAAACTATCACACCTGGTACTTTGTTGCTAAAAACTATCACACCTGGTACTTTGTTGCTAAAAACTATCACACCTGGTACTTTGTTGCTAAAAACTATCACACCTGGTACTTTGTTGCTAAAAACTATCAAACCTGGTACTTTGTTGCTAAAAACTATCAAACCTGGGACTTCTCAAGTTTGAGAGGTTTTTTTTGCCAAGGCGAGAGCCAATTTTAATCAATCGATATTTAAAGGACAAGTTTTATGGCCAAAATTTTATATAAATATTTTTCCTGTTTATGGCAGTCTACTTGAAATTTTAAAATTCGTAGTTTTAAGGAGATAAGAATAGCAGTCACTATAGTTAATATTATAGATCAACTATTTATCCTCACATCAAAATCCATAATATTATTTACCCAAGCATTCTCAATGAGTTTTAATGACTTAGTTGCTCATGAAGTTATGAAATTGGAGCCAAAATTACATAATTCTATGCGGGTGGTTGGATGGGAGCATCACCCTTGAATCATATACCTATGATGTTCGCATGGGTTTACGATCCGATAGTGATGTCGTTTCTTCTTCTCTTTACTAGCCTATCCTGCTTCTTTGGTTTGTGATTGTATTTTTGACAGGGGATATTTTTTTGGAGCATCACCCTTGAATCATATACCTATGATGTTCGCATGGGTTTACGATCCGATAGTGATGTCGTTTCTTCTTCTCTTTACTAGCCTATCCTGCTTCTTTGGTTTGTGATTGTATTTTTGACAGGGGATATTTTGTTTCCTGTAAATCTTCTGCCTGTTTGTTCTTGGTTATTTATAATTTAGCTTATGATATCTTTAGGTTATGATTTTGATTGACATTTGTACTATTTTTGTTAGATTGCTTGTTTTTTTTGTTTCAGCGGTCTCTCATATAACCTCAATTGTGTTGGAAGAGACCTAAAGCAACAAACAAACAAAAAAATCTGAAATTGGAGCCAAAATTACATAATTCTATAAGTTTTTGGAGCTCTAGGCAGATCTGTGATACTGTTCGATTTACTGCTGAAGTGAGTGCTCTAACATAAGGCCCACGAAGCCAGAGTTTATCTGGTTTTCTATAGCAATTGCTCACTCCCTTTTTGAAAGGGACGCTAATCTATTGCAAAGTACTTTCTGCTAGATCTAACAGGTTCAGCCAGCCAATCACTACTGGTTGGATAGGAGGTTGGAAAAAAATCTCGGGGCATATGAAGAGAATACTCTGACAACTGAGCTATAAGGACGCCCTAACAATGGAGAATGGCTACTATTGATTGATTTTCCCATTATAATTATAAGTTATCAAACATATATTTGTAGATGTATAGTGCGGCTATGTGGTCTAGTGGTATGACACTCACTTTCGGATCAGAAGGTCCTGGGTTCGAGCCTCGCTCTGCGCATAGTTGAGTCCTTGGAGAAGGTTCTTTACTCACATTCTCTCACCGTACTCAGGTGTAAAATGAGTACCTGGCCGTTAACAGCGTTGTCTCTGTCCCAAAAATTTGTAATATCGCCTGACAGGTGTCGATGTCTCGTCCTACATGTTATGTGTTGCTGTTGGCCAGGGACCCCTTGTAAAGCGCTTTGAGCACGTTAAGTGGATATTGCACTATATAAAAGCTCAATTTTTTGTTTGTTTTTTTTTATATATACTTATTTATTTTCTAACTCAATTTTTTACTTTTTATTACTTATTCCTCAGGTAGAATTTTACTTGTCGTCAACAGAGTCAGACAACCACGCAGTCAGAGAGGCTGCATGTGCTTGTATCGCAGAACTAGGATCAAAGGTAACACATGTTGATATTTTTATGAATGATACACATCTTACTCAAGTGATAAATTTGGCAATAGATATGTGATTCAAAATCCTCCCTTTGGTTGGTGATCTCATAATGAAGTCATGGATGCCCTTTTTCAGGCTAAAGCTTAACTGTTGCCTTTAGACAACTAATGTTTTCATCTTTAAAAAAAAAAACAGTCCAACTCACCAGTTTTCAGGCAACAGTTATGGTGAAGCTAGATGAATATGTATCCTTTTTTCATGATTTAAGGGTGATACCATTTGATGAAGGAAAGCTTTGCATGAAATATTTTTAAATTTTAAATTGAGCTTTTATAAATTCGCAATATCCACTAAACATGTTCAAAGTGCTTTACAAAGGGTCCCGGGTCAACAGCAACACTTAACATGTAGGACGTGACATAATGCCTGTTAGGCGATATTACAATTTTTTCGGACAGAGACAATGTTGTTAACAGCCAGGTACTCGTTTTACACCTTAGTACGGTAGGAGAATTTGAGTTAAAAAAACGTCTTTTCCAAGGACTCAACTATGTGCCGAGCAAGGCTTGAACCCAGGGTCTTCCGATCCAAAACTAGTGTCATACCATAAGACCATATATATATACTCTTTATGAGAAAAATGTTCAGGATTTTTTTATTTTAGCAAAGGGCATCCTTGTGAAGAAAATGAAGGCTAAAAAGTAAGATAATAGTTTCATTGTTTTGATTTCAGTAGTTAAAAAAAAAAGATACCAGTATAAATACCTTCTTGAAATGAAGTCATATTTTTTTTAGCTCTTGTCAATGACATAAATGATAGATTGTTAATAAACTTTGGTATTTTCAGTTAAAATATGGAAAGTCACTTAAATTATTCAATAGAAGTATCTGAGCCCAACATTTTCTCTCTTGTCCATTACTATCCATCTTCATTGAGGTTGAATTTTTTTTCTAATTTTCTTTTTCCTGATGCAGTGTATTCTCTTTTACAAATGATTGAATTACATTATGACATCATTGAATATTGCTGGTTTTGTTTAGAAGTGTGTATATTATACTTATAAATTTTTTAGAATGTTACATCAAAATTGTAAATAAAGAAATCTTAAAATAATTTGATTTACTTTTTTAATGGATGCCACTACACTATCGTTTAAAACCATAACTGCATACAAATATTCAATTTTTTAGGATTGACAGGAGAAAAGCCTGATATGCTGACCTTCTCATTTTTTAATGCTATGATTAGAATATCATCAATTTTCATAAAATGACCAGATAAATCTGTTTCCTTGCGTCACCACACAGATGCTAACAGCTGATATGAAAATAATATGTGTCTTATTGATTGTTTCCTTAGATAGATCACAGCGTGGTGAGTCCGTATGTCCAGAGACTGCTGGAAACGTTGCTGGATTGCTTTAAGGATGATAGCTGGCCTGTTCGGGACGGTGAGGAAAGTTTTAAAAAAAAAAAAATATCCATACGTCAATGGTGGGGATGAAGGGGGGAGGGGGGAATCAGTTGTCAGGATTTTGTTGGACAAAAATGCTTGCAAACCTAACAAGAGTACCTATAAATAATTATGCAATAATGATGAGAATAATAAAAAAAGAAAATAGGGTTGGGGATCAACATTGTTGCGTACAGCCAAGGTTAAGTTTTTATCATCGAGCACAGCATGACTGGCATATCTAAAAATTATAAGACTATTTTTTACAGATTGATATACGAGTAACTTGCAAACCTTTATGAAGTTAGGATGATTTGATTTCCTGTTGACTCAAATGATTATTTAAAAAAAATCTGGTGCATAATCCTGGGGCCTTTTAGTTATGACCGCGACCAATCAAAATGCAGGATTTATGACACACCCTCAAGTCCACCCACCCTACCCGATTTGTGTCGATCTATGTTAATTTACACAATACAGTAGTATGATCATTAAAATAGATGAGTGCCTGTTCGTCATAGTCTTTATTTCTCCGAAAATATTGCAATTTCTTAATTAATTAACAATAACGAAGTTTTTATTCTGCACATCCATTGTATATCTTAATGGGTCATATTTATGCACATTCGCAACCCACATTATTCAATATTGATGCGGTGTAGTTTTCATGTCGTTAGTGCACGGAGTGTGTAGTTGATTCAAGAAATATGGTCACAAAAGGTATATATTTTGATATCTGTATGTCTTTGTTAATAAAAAAAAGTTATAAAACAAGCGCTGATGGTGTCTGACCGAAATTTAAAGCTACAAAATAGAAGTAGCATTAAAGATAAAATAATCTTTTAGAATTACCTAATTAAATATCTTAATTAGCTAGGCGGCTTTGTGGTGTAGTTTAAGCTGTCAGACTCGAGCCTTTAAGATACTGGGTTCAAATCCTGGTGTGGATAATTTAAAAAAAAAAAAGAATTGCTGTTTTCATTATTTTTATCATAATACTTTATCATTTTCATCTGTTTACCACATTTGTTTGTCGTTGTTGATTTTTTTTTTTCTTCTTTTAAAAAATTTTCAAAAGACTTTTATCTTAAATTTTAAAAATTATTTATGTGTTTATTTACAACCTATGTTAGTTTTCACAATACAGAAGAAGTATAATAGATGACTGCCGTTCGTAATAGCTTATATTTCTCCGCAAATATTGTGGGAACTTTTACTTGTAATAATAATAATAATAATAATAATAATAATAATAATAATATATAAACTAATAATAATAATAATATAATAAATAAATCACACCTATAATATGTCAAAATGAGTGGAGAATTAAGAGAACACAGATGTATTTTATAATTGTATATCTTTTTTTCTCACAAACCCCACAGCTGCTTGTATCGCATGTGGTCAATTTGTCTTGTGTTTTCCTGACCAGTCCAGACCCGTCCTATCCTCATTGTATCCCCTATTCTTTGCCAATCTACAAGACAATATCTCATCTGTCAGACAGGGAGCAGCCACTGCCATCTGTAACGTTGTCAAGGCTTATGGTGAGTGCAGGAAAAGAATGACGTGAAAGCGGAGACACATTAAATGGATTAATGCATTTTAAAATTGAATAAATGGATAAATAAATAATTAAATGAATGAAAAAACAATGAGTGAATGAATTAATTCATTGGGTGGATACCTAGATGGTTAGATTCGGCTATGTCGTCTAGTGGTATGACTTCTGTCTTTGAATCAGAAGGTCCAATATTCAAAACCTGCCTATAGTTAAGTCCTTGGAAAGTCCTTAACTCATATTCTCTCATCATACTCAGGTATAAAATGAGTACCTGGCCGTTATCAGCGTTGCCTCTGCCAGAAAAAAATGCAATATTGCCTAACAGGTGTCATGTCTTATCTTATTTTGTAAGTGTTGCTGTTGACTTGGGGCCCCTTGTGAAGCGCTTTGAGAGTTTAGTGGATATTGCGTTATGTAAATGCTTTGGTTATTTTTTTTAGATAATGGATATGGATGGAAATGGGTCTAAGGTTAGATGGATGATGAATAAGGAACAATTGATATATTTACATATTATATACATCTTTTAGTTACTACCACTTTTACAATATCCATCACTGCCCCTAGCTGGGTGCTTCTAATATTGAAAACCAAACTAAACTTGTCCCATGGATATTTAGGGGTTCAATCAGTGAAATTTTTGTAATTTTCAGACACATTCCACATTTTTGAAAACCAGGCTTCAAACATATATAAGCCATTTAATTTTATGTTTATGGCTACCAGAAGTCATAATCTTACACATAAATATGAAAACAACTCATTTCATTGCACCCTGTCTTCAATAAAAATTGGCTAATAATGGCATGTTTTAAATTATGCGATCTCTAATCTAGATAGTGTTAGTGAGTCTGCATCAGTACCCAGTAGCAGCAGTGGTAGTAGTTGTAGTAGTAATTTATAACTAATCTAGATAGTGTTAGTGAGTCTGCATCAGTACCCAGTAGCAGCAGTGGTAGTAGTTGTAGTAGTAATTTATAATAAATGGATGAACTAGTCATATTTTTATGTTGACAATTGTAAGAAACATTTTAATGTTTCCTCGAAAGTTGCATTCTACTAACTTTTGTATTTTTTTTATTTCTAAAATCTCAGCAATTAAAATAAGCACTTAGTTCATTATTTGCACAGATGCTCTTTATCAGTTGTTCTAAAAAGCTGACGAATAAGATTAAAAAATTATTTTTCCATTTTAGAAAAAGAACGTTTTTGTGTCAAAAGAAGGTAATATTTTGACATATTTTTGAAAATATCAAAGCTTTTTAAATTTGTATAAATTGCTAAATTTAAGTTGTAAGTTATTTGTTGGAATGAATGTTGTAAAGTTATAAATAACTGAGATTTTAGAACTGAAAAAAATGCTAATTTGTGAATAGAAATCCAAGATGGCTGCTGTCACCATGGCTTTCCATTGGGCACCTTTATATTGTTTATTTTCTATTTTTGTAAAAAATTGGTCTCTCCACCGATAGAACCCCTTAATGACATAGATTATAGCAAATTATTTGTCTTTCTCTCACACAGACGGATCTGAGAATGAGATAGTACTGTCCAAGATAAAGGAAGGCTTTGACAACATCAAGACTCAACCCGCGACTACAGAGAAATATTCATCAGCCATGGACACAGGACCAGCAACTTTTGGGGTGGTGAAACACCTTAGAGACAATGACCCTGACCTTCATACAGATAAACAGGTTGTGCATTTTGTCTGACTTATTCATCATGACCTCCATTCTACTTTTGCTCCCTTTCTTCACCACTTCCTCCCCTCTTATTGGCATAAATGCCTCAATCTTATATTATAAGAAGCTAAACCAAATGCTGAAAATTTGTATTAATTTTAAATTGAATTGTTATAAAAAGCATGAACTAAAATGAATATATCAGCTTACAAATGAAGGAATGTTTTGGGGCCAAAGCCTTTCTCATCCTACAACAAAAGAACTAAAAACTGTAATCGATAGACAATGTAGAAAAATATGAAATTTGAGATTTTTTCATTGAAATCAAATTTTATGATTGAAACTTTAATTTAATTTTCCTTGTTCTTATCATCGTGTCTTAATTTTAGGTTGAGGCAATGGTTCACATTTGTTGAAAGAACAAATTGTTTACAAATATGTCATTGTTTCATATATCTTTAAAGAAATATAGAAAATTAAAACATGACCCTTAACTATACTGCCAACTTTATTTCTTGCTATCACAATGGTGAGCACAGATTGCATTATTTTCACCAAAAAATTACTTTGTAAATCGCTAAATCATTGCTAAGATTGCCAAGGTTCCATGATTAACAATTAATGTGTTTTTGCTGTTCTTTAATTCGGAATTCCAAGGTAAATGAATTATTTTTGATGCTGTTTCTCTTTAAGGCTCCCAACAAATTTCTCTTATTTACCTTTTAAAGTTGTGCAGGAATTCCAACTGGAATAATTTTGCACCTCTCAACTTCCTCATCTCATTGTATTTCTAGATGTATTCATGTGGGTCACTGGCCCCCAAAATGGGTCGAGGTGGGGGATGCATGGACCACCAGTTCAAGAAACCTTCAGAACCCTGGGAGATGGCAGATGGGTGAGTCGGACAAGGAAATTTACTTAAATATGCCTGTCATCCTTGGTGGCACAGTTGTATGTCTTGTCTTATATTTAAGTCAGGTGGTATAGACCATAGTTAGTGGCTAGATGACTGACAATAATCGCAAAACTTTAGCTTTGTGTTGTGTCCTGGTAAGGACTTTACATATTTAACTGTACTTTGTGAGATGGAGAGTTGCATACACAGGGCTTGCTTTGGGAGTAAATGAAGCTTTATGTTAGTGAATATGATGAAGATGTGGAAATGCCCTTCAGATTATGTATATTTTTTTAATGAATTAAAAAAAATGATCTTGTAAACGGATCCAGGCACAATTCAAGATTCCTTTTTAAATGTATACAAACCGTTAACATATCATCATTTGGCCAAATAGAGATGACTTTTGCATAATTAGAATTGGATGTCAACAATTATCGGGTTCACGCCACAGCTATTAAAGAGCCATATTATTTGAAGTCATTATGGAGTTAGAGCAAAAGATAAAGTGAAATTGTAGTCATTAGATGATCGTTAGAGTCTGCTGTTTGCACTATACATCTCCTGTGTCTAGTAATAGTCAAATCGATGATTTTATGTTTTAGGTGTGTCCTTCTCCTATCTGAGTTGAGTCAGATCCAATCACTGCATACCTCCCTGGGCAAACTGATGACATCGATGGCCAAGGTGTGTGAGATGAAGGGATATGCCCAGTACCCACACCTCTTGGAGACTGTCTGTAAACAGGTAAGTTGTCTTTAGTTTTGTTGTTTTGTGTTGGTGGTTTTTGTTACTACTATTATTTTATTGACACCCCCCCCCCCCCATTTTTTAAAACTCTCTATTAGGTAGCGATGACTATGAAAATTTTTGTTTTCTATTTTTGTAGGAAATACTCCTCTTAAATTAAAGCCCTATCTCCACTGAGTAAAAATCTTTTTGAATTTTGGAAATCCATTAATATATAACAAAGTTATGCAGTTTCAAATGTGTCATTTATTTGGATGACTCACAAAGAGAAAAAAATACGGAAAATATGGGACGCTTTTTCTGCGTTTTATTCTGGTTTGTGGCTGTATCTCGCTTAATACGTGGAATAAGATATTAAAACTTGGCAATTTTATGGCAAAATTATCAGAAAATATGATGAAGACATCAGAAAAGTTCTAACTTGTATAGTTTTAGAGCTGTATGGCTAGGGTCAACTATAATTTTGTTTTAAAATATATATAATATTGATCATTTGGAACTTTTCCGAAGTGTAATTTTGTGTCTACAACACATACAAATCAAACGAAAACTGCCTGCTAAATTATTATCAATCAGTCCCGTGAGACCATGGCTTATGTTATTTCTAGTATTTATTTGAGAGAGAGAGAGAGAGAGTTAATCTACTATCCCTATGACATAACAATGAAACAATGCCTTGATTTTAAAAAAGCGTGCGAGGATTTGTGTCGTCAGTCACCGCGAACAAGTTGCCAGATGGCCATGTGTGTGGCCAAATATATAATTTTGCTTCTTTTATTAAATTTTATTCATCTATTTTTGTCTCATTGACATTTATCCTAGTCTATTCAATTTTCTGTTTGTTAAAATTTAGTTCATTTTAAGTGGGCCAGTCTTAATAGTGAAAGCCATATGATTTTCTATTTAGCCACTTTTGAAGTCGAATTTGGTCAGGTTAAAGTCTGGCCACCTGGCAGCCTTGCCTCGCTCACGTCATTTTCGTGTCGCGCGATGGTGGAGCAAAATGGCCGTCTCCATATTTTCACTCAATGAAATGCAAATTGGGTTGATGTTTTGTGAGAATACGGGAAAAGTACTTATCATAATCCAATGAAATTTGAAATATAAATAGAAGAAATGTGCATATATATCCTTATGAGTGACAAAAATCTCTCCTATTTGTAGTTTTAGAAATATTGTACTCCAAAGAGTAAAAATCTATTTTTAACAGTCTTCTGGTAATCCTACGAGTTTTGTCGCTTGACATAATCTAAAATGACCTCTTTTCTAACTGTGTGCCAACTTTCAGTCATATTCATCGATAAACAGCTTCGTAATTAATTTTTTTAAATAGCATGTACAGAACGGCTTCGTCCCATATTTTGTCGCGAATTTGGGCACTTCGTGAGCGAAAAAGAGGCCCAAAGATTTGTGTGGGATAGTCATTGCTATATTAGGTACTTGCAAATGCTGCTAAATTTAACCCATTACATCCTAAGCTAAAATGAAGTTGACACCCCCCTTCATCCTAAGCCATAATGAGGTCACATTCCGTGTGGGAAGTAAATATGGGTAAAATGCTACCTACTTTCAATAAAAAAATTCCTGTCTATAAGACATGTATTATATGATAATAAGTGATATTAAAAGAGAAGAAAGATTTACCTTTATTTTGATATATAACATATTAGTGTTCAGATTTACTTTATGGGTAATAAAAAAAGTTAATAATAAAAATGACCAGTGAGAGGCACCTGGGTCCTCAAATTGTTCTGAAATATCCTCATCAGTCTCTTCAACTTTAGCAATACCACTGTCGGACTCATCATCAGTATCATTTTCATCATTATCATCCTCTAAAATGTTGTCATTCCACAAGGAATTGAGATAATCAAATGCCATAATCACTTTTCTAGCATAAAAATTTCTATGAAATTCAAAAAGTCAATGCAACATTGTTTGACAAATTTCATCAGGCTACTTTCGTTTTATTTAATTGTCTTGACCTGGAATTTATCTAAAATAAAGTATTAAAAATGATTCTCACCACTTTCTAGGTATACAGCAATCATATCTCTATCAGGCAGTTACAGGCAGGTTTAGAAACTCCGCAGGTGGTTTAAGATGAAGGGTGTGGGAATTCGACGGGCGGTTACGGGCTGTAGACTGTAATTGGTTAAGAATTATAAAAGGGGAAAATAGAAAAAGGTTGTATTAATATAGCAAATCGTCCACAGTAAACACCATGATCTTCGTGTTTTATGATTTAAAGAATTACTTGATTATGGAATATAGACCTGTAAATTCTCAGTCAATTAACTGAAATCAGTCAATTCATCAAATTCAAATATTTTAAAGAAGGAAAGAATTGAATAAAGAAAGAATTCATGAATCATAGTCGAATGACTGTAAAGTTAATTAGGAATGTTCCACAGCGCTACGCATAGCTCATGGGCCGTTTATATTAACGATGGATATATTGCCAAGGCTAAGCAGCGCTTTTTAGAATTGCAGTGTCTGAACACATCCCACTGTATTTTCACACAGCCTTCGTGAAATTATTTTTTCACTTTTCAAACATGTCGTGATCCCAATGGTGCCAATTTTAAGTGAGCCTCTGAGCGATAAATTTCACTGTTTCGTCTAAGCCAAAATTGACCATATTTACCTGGAGGGAAGTAAAAGTATGAAAAAGAAAAATTCAAACACCGGAAGTGCGTTATGTAGATACATTCAAATCGAAAGTTAAATGATTGCTACAAGCACATCTCGATTGCCTCATATGGTAAACAAACTGGTTGACTGTTTCTAGTTTCTTCACTGATTGGGTACATAATTATAACTAACAATGGTAAGTAGCCTAATTAATTCCCGCGCAAATTAGTTTTCTTCCATTGTTTTGCTCAAGCGAGCTTGCTGTTTACTATTCATTTCAATTCTTTGGATGTTTCCGTTACGAACTACGAAGAGTTTCAGTCAATTTTTATAGAGCTCATTTACAGGTCTAGGAATAGTGTAAGATAACATTAGGATGAAACATTGTCTGTTGGAGAAAACAATACATTACTTTAAAAGGACCTCAAAATTTAACATCCATCTCCATAAGGATAGACATGTTGGTTCAAAACTACCTTCCCGAAGGGTACACTGTTGAACTGTCAAATCGCCATCTCAAACCCTTTCACCTTATTATACCCACCGTCTCAAAATGGTAAAAATGTCTGTGTAGACTTTTAAATCCACAGTCAAAAACATGAGAAATAAAAAAGAAGTAGCCCTTCAATGCCATTAGGCCCACAGAGCCGGAGATTATATCAGTTTCTATTGTGTGAAATGGACAATAGCAATTGCTTACAACCCTTTGGATAGGACGTTAGTCTATTGCAAAGTATTTTCCATCAGATCTAACTGACCCAGTTACTCAGTCACTGCTTGGTCAGTAAAAACATCTCGACTTCACTGAGTCAATCTTATTATCATCTGTGTGTGAAGCGAATGCTCTAATAACTGAGCTATTGGGACTCCCAAAATATAATGCTTGGGCTCAAATTATACTTTTTATTGGTGAGATTGAAGTCAGTTTCCTTAGTTACAAAAGACTAAAATTTCTTATGTCTTATCATTTTAACTTTAAATTCACCTTTCAACACCTGATTCATTCTGACATAATACCAGATGAGGGAAGGGAGAAAATCACATTAATTTAGGTCATGTGGTGAGGTAAAGACTGTAGATCTGTACTACAACGACGCACTATAAATCTGTCATTTTTGGCTACCTTATCATCTAATTTTATTTTTCTTAGGGTCAAGCCCTTCTTCGGGTTGTCTTTATTCCTTGACGACAACATATAACAGCATAGGAACAGCCTAATTGAAAAAAATAAAAATGAACTTTAAGCATTTCATGTCCAATAACACTTATAAGTTATAAACAAGCAAACGAGCAACTTAAAAGCATTGCAACTGACTCTTTTATGAGTTGATTCAGGCATTAACTATACTTTTGATAATTTTTAGATTTACTGTTTATCTTCTTTCCTTCAGCTTCCCAACATCGCTAAGGGATTGGGCAAACGTCCATTTAAGATGCATCTGGAGTTGTTCTTGGATCACATCTTCTATGCTTTGGTAACTTGATTGGGTTACGTCTTCTAATAGATTTTGACACGATGTGTATAGGACTTTACTTTTTTTTTTTTTTCTTGAATACTACTTTTTGGTTTAGTTTTGTATCTATCATTCATTTTAGATTGCTTTGGCTATAAGATAGAAACCAGAATTTATTGCATTATCACAACACTGACATCGCAAATGTCTTTTGGCTTAAATAGGGATTTATGAATTACTTAAGTCCAAACAAAAAGTCGTTTGTTGTGTCAAATATCTATGAGTCCTTCCCACAATTCTCTATCTGGCCATGATAATATGTGGCACATTTCTGCATTAGGGTATTAAATTGGATTTACCTTTTGGTTTAAACCCTAAAAGAAGCTGTAAAATTTAGAAACAAATGTTTGCAATTATATAGTAAATAAAAAAATAAAAAATAAAATAAAATAAAATAAAATTCCCTTTATTCATCCCCAAGGGGAAATTTGTCTTTAGGGTCTATTCCAAGGGTAGACTGGAATAACCCAGGCATCAGCCGCAGTGCAGCGCCGCAAAGTGAGCTAGGGCTAGGTGACTTGCTCAAGGCCATACAACGCAGCGGCGGGTGATCGAACTCATTACCTTTTGGGTACGAAGCAAAGACCGTATCGCTGAGCCACGCTGCCCCTTACTTGTACTTATCCACAGGAAACTTTATGTTCTTTGCTCTTCAAAAGAATTTTTATCTGCTATGACAGAACAGGGTACATTTACGACATAGAACCAGACATGCAGCCTATTGGATGTTTATGCAATGCTCAAAGAAAGACAAAGCTGCTTTAAACTTTTGAGATCTTTGAATTAAACATACATCTCCGGTGAGATGAGGAGATGTATGTATGCAATTTGCCTTTCATTAGTCCATATTCTTGAGGTATATGTGAACATAATCGCAAACCTGAAAATTTGTCAGAATTATGGGCTTTCTTTAAGACTGTTGTAGTAGAGTATATTTGCATTAGTTTGAGAGTATTTAGATGGCAACACTGGGACCATAACAATTTGGGTTATAAGACTTGTAAATAAACACGCATCAGTTGAGGTATTTATACCTTATTTAAACCTTTGGGCTAATTCGGACGCTGTTTCAAATTCAAGACTACTCCTGCATATGACAGACATAAATGCAATTTGATTTGAAATCAGACCTATCAATGTGATTCACTCTTACTTTGTGAAGAGGATGAATTGTGTATTGTTAATTTAAGACCATGGTGGGCTTAGAAAAAATGTTGTCAGCAGTGGGCAGTGGACTTATACATGACAAAATTGAGTTTTTCAAGCATCAAAATTAAGGGTCGTTTAAATGGATGGATATTTGAAGGATTAGTTTTCTGACCTAATTTTTAAATATGTGTCTTTCCAGAGGATGCCAATTAACTTGTTAAAACAGGTTCGTTTGTGTGTGAACCGAGTACAAAATCAATCGCAAGCAACCAAAGACATGTGTGTTGACTTATTTTTTTTACTTCCTCCTCCAGGAAAGTGAAGTAGCTCTAACATCATCTGCTGCTAGTGAGTGCCTTGTTGAGTTGTCTTTGTTTCTGGGCCCAGGGATCATGAGGGGACGGATACAACAGTACAACCCCACGTAAGGCTTTGATTGTTTATAAATTACAATATATATATAATATATATATATATATATATATATATATATATATATATATATATATATATATATATATATATATATATATATATATATATATATATATATATATATTTATATATATATATATATATATATATATATATATACATATATATATCTATTTATATATATCTATTTATTCTCACCTCATTCTGTTATATTCACCGACAACGTTGTTTCATCCATTATTGAATCTTCAGGGAGGTCCTTAAAAAAAATCCTAGTGTCAGGGAGGAATGTAATTGTGCTTATTTGGCACCAATGTTGTTTCCGGATGTAGGTTTGTTGCACATGTATGTGCATTTGTGGATGTGTGTGTATGAGAGCTGGGTGTGCTATGGTGTTGGGTAGGGGCGAAGTGACCCGAATGGCTAAGGCATTGCACTGTGACTCAAAAGGTCCCGGGTTCGAGCCCTGCTTCAGGCACTTTTGTATTTTTCTTTTGACAAGATTATTAACCCCCAAAATGCTCACCTTAGACAATATAAGTGGTTCCAGTTGACATCTTGTTTGATGGATTATCTATATTCCTTAATTGAATACCTAGGCAATGATTTCTATGTTGTCGTGGTGAAAGGCTGTTTATTTTTTAATTTTAAAAAATCATTAATGGATTCATCAAATTGTTTTATGTCTAATTTGTCATTCAATATAAGATGATCTTAGGCACATCATCTGTCTTCTTTCATATCTTTTCATTTTCTGCTCCATCCCTTACAGGTATCTCCACCAATTTGAAACTATAGAGGGAATTCCTCCAGCTTAGAGGAACTATCTACACCAACGTCTTAATCTGATGTGACGTCAGAATTAACCAAGCAGTGAACATTGAATTTGAAGCCTAGATGTTGAAATTCAAGTTGACTTTAATTTTCAAGTTCTAGTCTTATGTGAAAGATGAAATGAGATTTTTAAAATGCAGGAAAAAAATAATATAACTTTAAAGTTTTAAAACTAAAGTCCAATTTTACTCAATTTACTTACTTAGGCCGCCCCTTGGGGCGCCGAACATGAGCCACAAGTCTTCGCCATTCTGTCCTGTCCTCCATAAGCCTACGCAGCTCCCGGGTGTTGTCCATTCCTGTGTCATCAAGCGGACAGTCAATGTAGGTTTTATTCTGCCTGCCTCTGCTTCTAGTTCGCTCAGGTGGTTCCCATAGAACAAGACTGCTTGCAATCTCCTCCTTGTGTCTCCAACAAGTCTCAGTCTTCTCTTTTGAATCTTCGAGGTCACTGGGGGGAGGTCACTGTAGAGCTCTTCATTTGTTATGTGCTCTTTCCAGCTTACATTGAGGGCCATCCGCAGCATACGTAGACTTTAAGAAGGCCTTTGACTCGATACATCGCCCTACCATGATGAAAATCTTAAAAGCATATAGTATACCTCCTAAACTTCTCTCTGCTATTAAAAGAATCTATGAGAACACACGGGCAAAGGTTATCTCTCCAGATGGTGAAACTGAGCTGTTTGAGGTCAAAGCAGGGGTGCTTCAACATGATACATTAGCCCCCTATCTCTTTGAAATTGTCTTGGAATATGTGATGAGAAAGACCTACGAGTAGGACTATGCTGTAATGCTAAGAAGACAGTATTCCAAACCTACAACCAAGAAAGGCCAATTAGCATACAGGCAAAGAATGGAGAATGGCTGAAGGAAGTTGACAACTTCAAGTACCTAGGAGGTTGGACCCAAAGCAGTTCCTCTGATATTTCTTTGAGTGCCTGTCACAAACTCAGGAAAATCTGAAGTTCAAACCTACAGAGGGAAATAAAGAAGAGACTGTTCCTGGCAACGGTAGAGTCAGTGCTTCTATATGGAGCAGCGACATGGACTCTTACTAAAGCCCTTTAGAAGCAACTGGACGGCTGCTACTCAATTTAACAATGCATCATATCTTATGATTTTCTCCAAGAGAGAAGTAACAGCAATGCAACCCACGATTCATCAAAAGTACCAGAAATTAAGATAAATAATGTTTGTAAATTATAATTTGAAAGAAGTGAAGATTTGCTGAAAATGGGCCAAATTCAAGTTATGGTGACTGGTTAATTCAAAATCAAAATGAGGCTGGGGTCAGTTTTGCCACAAGAGGAATGCAAGGGACACCCAGTTCGTTTACAATGAGAAATTGGAATCAATGTAAAAATTATTGCTTGTTTTATAATGAGACGGATCCTCAGCAGTACAAACTCCTATGCAATCAAAATTCACAAAACATTATGTATCCATTACCACAACAATGAGACCAACACAACATAGAGAATTTCACACACTCACTCAATCCTCTCCGGGCCTGTGACACTTGAGGCGATGCAAGGAGCTCTGCCTGGTCCTGTCAGCTGCTTTTCTTCAGGCCACCTTGAGGGACATACCCTCTCTATGGTACGTCTCCAGGTCTTCCTTTCTTGGAGTGTCCATCACTACAGAGCCTTCCTTGTTAGATTTTTTCAGGTCTGTGCTCCAAACATTGCATCTTCTCCTTTAAATGAGACTCCCCAGAGACTCCACCTCCACTCTAGCTCTCAGGTCTTCATTCGAGATTGTAGTTGGCCAGAAGATCTTCCACAAATTACTATAAAATCTGCTGATGTTAAATTGAGTGGTAAATGGAAAAGAGTTGGCACTGCCCAAGATTTTCCAGTTCTACCCCTCACTGAAAGGTGATCACTACCTCCAGTTATGCCCACAACACTGCTTGAATCCCAAAGGACGTGCACACGAGTCGCGCTCTAAATCGAAGACTAAGCTGCAAGAAGTTATGAAATGATTAAAGTATTGAACAAAATGAATATAACAGTTTCAAAGAAATAAAAATATTTAGTCATCATTGCTTTTGTTGTTGCCTGATGAAGGGCTTTGAGGCCAAAATTTTCCATGTTTAGTAATACATTCTTTTATTAAAGCTGTTACGTTAATTTTTGTTTAATACTTTTAACTTGCCACGACTCCTAATTCAAACCAAGTTGTGGGGACAAATGAAAAGCTCCTTCAAATAACTGCCCGTGTGGGCATGACCGTTACTTGTATTTGACCATTAGACATTGAAAGCAAATGAGAAGATTAAGAAATGTTGACTTTGGTGCTTTAAATAGACCTAATAAGAGGATATGTGGTGGTAATTTTGATCAATTTGACCATCCAATACCAAATTTGGGTTATTTACACTTTTAGATACTTCAAACACACAATAAACATTAAATTTATACCGGTAATTAAGTGAGAGAAAAAAATGGTTAAGTCTAATAGTTTTTTAGGCTTTGTCTTATTTTTAAAAATTTGATTATCCAAGATGACCACCAAAAAATTTCAATTTCCATGACAACGTTTGAATGTTTTTTTCATCGCTTGTACAATTGTCTTCTTGAACCAATAAATTGAATAGAATTATATAAAATGTAACATTTTTATTTTTACTACCGGATGTCATATAGTTTTTATGACACTATTTCACTGCAGTGCAGTATCTTTTTAGTTAATTGGATAAGTCAAACATACAATTCCATAATAACAGACAATAGACTGAATAACAACCCTTGATTTTAATTTGTATTTTCAATCATATGGCTTTATAACAAAATTATGTCAAAATAGATACTCAGTTCCCATGAGCTTTGGTTTTAAACCCATTTTATGGTATGCATAGATAGATATTTTCAGCTTTATTATCTTCAATATGAGTATGGTACGATGGCATCCGCATGACGTCAACAATCTTAAAGTCAATACCTCTTGGTCCTAAATTTGTAGTACTTTATCTAAGTCTACTCCATTGATAATGGATAAAGTCAATCAATTTTTCTGGTCTGGTGATGTTGAGTTTATCAGGATTCCGCTGTATTTTTAGATGGCTAAAGACTGTATATATATGACCCTTGGATCTACTCCAGATCTCTTTAAAACTTGTCCCCTTTGTCTTGCTTTTTCTATGGTGCTTGTTAGCTTGATTAAAAAAAAATTTTGATTATCCTTCATCTGTCTGTTTATCGGTGGTATACGACTTAACAATGTCTTAAGCTCTGTAAAACTCTCTAAAAAAATATTTCAAAACAAACAAAAAAGAAAAACTAAACCTTTATCCATTACATTTGGGGTCTGATTTTACTTTAATCTTTGATCATATCTGATCACCTTTTCACACAGAGAGTAGCTGGCACTCAGCTTCCACGAGGTCCGAGTTGTATCAAATTTTCACACTGCTCTTTTTCTGGAGAAAATGGTTAGGATTGCAGTTGTAATGAAGCTAGATTTAAAAATTGGAAAAACTTTATCAATTTTAACAAATTTAAAGTAGGCAAAGAAATACCTCTATCAAATATGATGGGAATCATTTTTTTATAAATTTCAATTTGGTCTTCTTATTTATAACTTCTTAATCAGCTGTTTTCTCCAGTCCTTTTCTCAATGATTTTCTTACAACACAGGACATCAAAATAAATAGAAATTAAAACATTTCATGAAATCAAAATGATACAAAGAGAAAAATTTATGTTGTATGTTCTATTGTATTGCGTTATACTGTAAAAGATTATATTGTGCATTTTCTGGTGTAAATGTGAAATGAATTGCACTCATTTTTTGTAGCACATTACTCATACCATTGTTTAACTGTAATCAATGCTCACAACAATAGTTCATTTTCCCCTGGAAAGCCATATGGAACAAAATTCCCATTTTGCACTGTACAAGATGCCTGTTTGGTGCCCTTTTCAACTCGCTTTCTTGATTTATCTTTTCTCACTTACAGCCAGAAACTGACACCTGGCTCAAATGAGATAATCCGAGTAAAGTGTCTTACAATAGTCGTTATCTAGTCATTGATGACATTTAAATAATGTTTGTCATTTATACTTTGAAATATAGTCCCAGTTTAAAAGAATATAATTCACTGGATGAAAGTCCACGATGGTTTATGTACTCCCAAATCATAAGATTCTTGTGGTTGTCTGGCTCTCTTCCTTGTTGCAACTGTCGATCCATTCCAACGGTTATGTCTTTCAGTCCTCAGTCTGTTGTCCCATTTGTGACTGCTGACTCATTCTGATTTTTATTCTGAGGTGAAACAGACTTTTAAGCAGAAATAATCAGGATAACAATGTTTTTTTTCTGCTGTTAAAAAAAAAAGATAACCATGACTTTTATAGTAAATAAGTCAAATACAAATTTCATAGTTTCACTTTTAAGTTTTCGTTTTTTGCCATTTTACAATTTTTAAAAAGATGGTATAATAAGTTCATCAGTGTTGAAAATATAGATGACTGAAGAATTTATTGTATTACTTCCCTTTGTTTACGAAATTATAATTTGCCTTTATTCTGAACTGTTTGGACTGCAATGTCGTTGATTTTTGGCTTTTGGTTTTGATAAAAAAGAAGTGAAGACGAACGAACACATGAGGCATTTCGGTGTTATTTTATCTTATCTTATTGACTTTTGACTTGATTATTAGACAAATATTACAATCAGAGCCATAAAGTTCAATACCCCTGGTTTATGTTGCGTTCAATGAAAAGCTTGTTGGTCTATTGCAAAGTTCTTCCTACCAGATCTAGTAGACCCAGCTATCTATTTAGTACTGAGTGTATTGAGGCAATGGATCACATTTATTGAAATCGGGTCAATAAGATTGCATGATTTTTAGAGTAAATGTGAATTCAGTGTAGAGTCAAGTCATTTATGTTTGTAACAGAGTTTGAACTCAATACTCTTCAACAGTCGTAACGTCACTTCCTTCCTAATGACGCATGGTAACTTAGTAACACTGGCTCTAAACTATCGGAACAATGACGGACGCCCGTATGAAATATTTCCCTGGCGAGCATAAAAGAGTATCCAGAAGGGAAAAAAACCCATAAATTTGATCATGTTTTGACTTTTGCACATTCTGATCACAAGGCATATGAAAAGTTCTAGCCAGCATGAAGAATAAAAAGTAATGATTTTCTTTGTTTAAAACCAAGATGGCCGCCGTTGCCTGGCGGCATGACATCAGAATACTGAACTCAATTTGAGTGTAGTTTAAATTCAATTTGGTTTTGATTGGCACGGAGTGAAGTGTGAACTTGATGAGAATAAAGCAAATCAACTGTGATAAGGGAAATGATCTAGTTTCCATTCGGTGATGGCTTGAATTCCTTTTTGGGTAGGAGAACATTGGTCTCATGGACCTGGGTGTTCTTCATCAGACTACACTCTTATTATCTCCTCTATCAATAAAAACAATAAATAAATAATTATATAGAATTTCCTCTTTTTCATCCACAAAGAGAATTTTTTAATTTAAGTCTGTGTCATGGGAAGATTGGAATATCTAAGGAATCAGCCCCCTGGGTGGGGTTCCTGACCTCCCATAGTGGGCAGGGGGGTACATACTGTGTCTTTTATCCCCTTATATCTGTTTTCCAACATGCTTTCTGTCTTTGTCTTGGAATGAGATTACTTGGTTTTGTGAGCGGGTGGTTGGATGGGAGCATCACCCTTGAATCATATACCTATGATGTTCGCATGGGTGTACGATCCGATAGTGATGTCGTTTCTTCTTCTCTTTACTAGCCTATCCTGCTTCTTTGGTTTGTGATTGTATTTTTGACAGGGGATATTTTTTTTTCTGTAAATCTTCTGCCTGTTTGTTCTTGGTTATTTATAATTTAGCTTATGATATCTTTAGGTTATGATTTTGATTTACATTTGTACTATTTTTGTTAGATTGCTTGTTTTTTTGTTTCAGCGGTCTCTCATATAACCTCAATTGTGTTGGAAGAGACCTAAAGCAACAAACAAACAAAACTTGGTTTTGTCCTGGTTTTGGCCAGATGCCCTGGATGAGAGGGAAACAGTCGAATGTATAGTTAGTTTTGGGAGATGATATTTTTTTCATTGTAAATCATCTCTCTGTTATGCACTGTATTATGCTTTCTTTATATTATATATGATTTGTAAAACATTTGAGTGTGTTCCTCTTAGCGGGACCTGTGCTTGTGTGTGGATGAGACTTTTAGTGATCTCAAACTAAGTACTTTGATAATGTGCTTTTGGAATCTACACCTGTTTCTTATTTGAACCAATTCCGCTTTGCCTTCCCTTTTCTTGGATGCTTTATTGTAATTCTAGAACTTTTTACTATCCCATTTTCTTCCTTTTTACTGGCGCTGATATGACCTTAATGTTTTGCAAGCGCCGTAAAACCCTTAAAAACAAAACAAAACAGCATCAATTCCAGCGCATTACCGCAGAGCTAGGGCGATGCGACTTGCTCAAGGCCACAAAGTGTGACAGGAAATTGAATTCGGTACACTCTGTGCAACGAAGCCCCTGTATTATTTGTCCTTCCTTTTGGATTAATGCCTTCATTCTTGATGAGACAATTTGTTTAATTTGGACTCTCCTGGGGTCATTTGTTTAGAGGAAAACAGTCCGATGAAATGATCTTTTTTCTTTTGAGAGATGGTATTTTTTCCCCTTGCAAATTATCTCTTTATAGCTTGATTATTTAGTGATTGCACACGTTTTTTAAGCATTTGAGTGCATCCATTTTTAGCACAGATGCTTTGCCTGTGTCTTGATGGGACTTCTTGGTCGTCTAAAATATGTCTGTTTCCCCTTTTGAACTAGTCTCTTTTGCCTAACATTTTTCTTTGGTGCCTTTAAGGACATCTATACTCAAGTCAAATATATTTTGACCAGTCTATCATACCATTTTTACTAAGTTTAGATTTGCAAACACTGTAAAGCTCTTAAAAATCAAACAAAGCAATTTCTTTCTCAACTTTTGGTTTGATGACATTGATTACTGTAATGGACCTTTTCAGTATTACTTCAACGGGTGCATACATCTTTGTTTCTTTTTGTGATGAATGTGTTTGGTAGGTACGATTGATAAGCTTTTATTCTCTTATATTCTCCTTTATCTGTTGTAAGTCTCTGTCCAATGCAAGTGTTCTTAGCTGTTACAGGTCATCATGTGTGTTAAGGTGCTGAGCAGGCAATTGGATGTTTCCTTGAGTTGTTGAAATCAGTTCTTCAGTTGTTGTTTCTAAATATATTTGATATTTTTTGAGATCTTGATTCAATGTTGGAAGTGAAGTAGTACGCCCTCTGTATTTGGCTCCTTTTTTGAAGTAATCATCCATCGAGGCTTGTTCTGGAATATTTTCATCTCGTCGGAGCACGTGTCTGAACGGTTCTTTGGTGCTTTATTATTATGGAAACAAATTACTAACTGGATGCTAAGACTAACACACTCAAAGTAACACACACATTGTTTACGACAAGCGTCCATAGAGAAAGCGTAGCCATATTCATTCATTCATTATCTGTTATTGTCGTCCATGGGACTCGTTTGTTTTTTTTAATGAAGTGAGATAATTTGGTTTTGGTCAGATTCTGAGTGGGTTCGTTCACTGAGAGGGAGGGAGAGGGAGTCAAAATGTACGCGTGTGTGTGTTTTTTTTTTCAACCCTTTAAAACCAAATGACTTAAATCTGGTTTTGTATTAAGTTAAAGTTTGTTTCTTATAATGCTATGTTATAATGATGTTTTTTATGAGATTTAAGATTTCCACACAATTTGGTCATTTTGATATTTTTGGTAAAAATGTGACTGACGAAAAGACCGAGTAAGTGTGTGTGTGTGTGTGTGTGTGTGTGTGTGTGAGAGAGAGAGAGAGAGAGAGAGAGAGAGAGAGAGAGAGAGAGAGAGAGAGATTATTATTATTATTATTATTATTATTATTATTATTATTATTATTATTATTATTATTATTATTATTATTATTATTATTATTATTATTATTATCATTTTCTATACCACGTATAGAACGCAATATGAAAATTATTGAAACATCAAGGCGTTGAGGTACTTGAAAATAAATCAATGAATTGTGATTCAATAAAATGTCTTGGTGTTTGTTATTTTGTGTCGTGAATCCAGTCGTTTTGAATTGTCATGGACCTGGGTAACCAAACGAAATTATAGGCTTGATTGAACATTATTGTAATGGGCAATATTTTGCATTAGTTTTATTGGGTGGGGTTGCTGACCTCCCATAGAGGGCAGGGAGGTACTAACTGTGTCTTCTATCCCCCTATATCTGTTTTCCAACTTGCTTTCTGCTTTGTCTTGGAATGAGATTACTTGGTTTTGTCCTGGCCCTAGTCGGTTACCCTGGTTGAGGGGGAAACAGTCAACTGAGGTACATACTGTGTCTTCTATCCCCTTATATATGTTTTCCAACATGCTTTCTGTCTTTGTCTCGGAATGAGATTACTTGGTTTTGTCCTGGCACTGGCCGGAATCCTGGCTGGGAGGGAAACAGTCAAATGCATAGTTATTGTTTTGGGAGATGATATTTTTTTCCTTCTAAATCATCTCTCTGTTATGTATTATTATTTTTATTTTGAATGTATAATGTAAGTATTTGAGTGTGTTCCTCTTTGTTGGATTTTGTGCTTGTGTCTGGATGAGACTTGTAGGTGGTCTCAAACTAAGTACATTGGTGGTATGCTCTTGGAATCTATATCTGATTCCTATTTGTTCTCAGTTCCCCTTTGTCTTACTTTTTCTTGGGTGCTTTAATTGTAATTCTAGACCTTTTTACTATTTCATTTTCTTCCTTGTTACTGGCGCTGATATAACCTAAACGTGTTGCAAGCGCCGTAAAACCCTTAAAAACAAAAACAAAACAAATGTATAATTATTTTTGGGAGACGATATTTTTTCCCTTGTAAATCATCTCTCTGTTATGTAGTTATTTTGGCTTATTCTTAACAGATGATTTGTAAACGTTTGAGTGTATTCCTTTTAGTGGGGACTTGTGCCGGTGTCGGGTGAGACTTTTAGGTGACCTCAAACTAAGTACATTGATAGTGTGCTCTCGGAATCTACATCTGTTCCCTATTTGAACCTTTTCCCCTCGTCTTACTTGTTCCTCAAGTCCCGTTGATTGCATATCTAGAATGTTTTTACCATCCAATTTTCTTCCTTTGTAGTGGCGCTGATATGACCTAAATGTGTTGCGAGCGCCGTAAAACCATTTAAAACAAATAAAAACAAAACCGCATTAGTTTTAGACGACGTGTGGGTCTGATTATGGGTTTATGGTTTTAATGGAAATCTCAAAAAAGGCGCAAAATATTGTGTACTATTACAATATTAAACTAGGCCCATAATTGCGTTCGGATATCATACCTGCATATATATGTT
>NC_088360.1:15356202-15373702 GCF_034508935.2 Berghia stephanieae | reverse complement strand
ATATGGTCTTTGAATCCACATCTGTTCATTATTTGAACCAATTCCCCTTTGTCTTAATTTTTCTTTGGAGCGTACATTGTAATTCTAGACCTTTTTTTACCATCCCATTTTCTTCCGTTTTACTGGCGCTGATATTATGACCTAAATGTGTCGCAAGCGCCGTAAAACCCCCCAAAACAAACCAACAATTATTGTATCTGTCTCTGATTACGCGCCTCTTGCAAACTAAACACAAACTACCAACTATACTGTTTAAATGCAGTGTAAAAAAACGCTGGAGTAACAATATCCTCTTTGTAAATGTCTCTTATTGTGGTAAAAATGCTTTCAGGGATTTCATTTTTGTTTGACTTAATTCTTTGGGGGTTTTTTGGGTTTTTTTTTTTTGGGGGGGGGGGGGGGGTTGTTTTACTTTGCCGAAATTGAAGAAAGACAATTCACGATATAACGAGCGTATTGTTGGACAAAACTACCGGGATCACATGTTGTCTAAATATACTGGATACTTTTGTAGACGTTTAGCTTGGTATTCATAGCCTGCATTTTTTACATTCATCACATAGGATGAGAGATTGCAACCTGTACTGTAAGGCGCTAGTAGGGTGAGTACCATAGAATTTAACTTCTATTTGAGATAGGACGGGAATCATGTGTGCCTAGACTAGTCGTATTCACGAACCTCCAGACCTAATTTAGGTCTCGTTATGAGCCTAAAACTTTACACAAGTCAGATTATTTATCAAATGGGAAAATACAAGAAAATAATCTAGGCAAAACCACAAAAAAAAAAAAAAAAAAAAAAAAAACGCATCAAAAACCAAAACACCCCCCCCCCCCCAAAAAAAAAAAAAAAAAACAAAAAAACAAACCACAACAAAAAACAATAAACAAAATACAAAAACAAAACAAAACTACCCCCCCCCCAAAAAAAAACAAAAAAACAAAACAAATACAAAACAAAACAAAACACAACAAGCAAACAACAAAACAGACAAGCAAAAAAATAAACACACAAAAAAAAAACAACAAAAAAAACAAAACTATCAATAATTCAACCCTTTCACGATGGGAATTGAACCGCAGATATTTCCTATTTTATCTTAGATTGTTTCATTTCTTGACACAGGTCTCCAAATCATACAGCCATTCTGATATTAAGATGGCTCTGTCATACAGCCAGTACAATAAAATCACGTTAAACCGCTACCCAATATCACTAATCTCACCTTGAGTCGATTTAACGAGTGATAACTGCATCAAATTCACAACTCTTATTTGTTATACTGAAAACTTTGCCAAGAACCAAGATGCATTATAATAGAGCTTTTCTGCATTCTTAAACACCAAAACCAAACGTTTAAATCTCCTTGTGTGTGAAGTTGTTATGTAAAGTTTGTGATTTGTATACGAAAACGAAAATTAAAAGGAAAGGAGAAGAAAAAAGAAAACAAACTAAAGATAATTTTTACGAACCGAGCGAAAGAAAAAAAAAACCCAGTCAATAAGTAATAATCTCCCGATAATAAAAAATAATAATTCAACAAATGCTCATTCTGGTTGGATATTGTTGACGATGATAAAAAAAAAACGTAGAGAACATTAAGTGATAAAAACTTTTATAGAAATTCTAATGGATTTGCATAGGTTTTATGACTGTTATCATGCTGAATGTGTCTTACCGTGATATTTGATACGTGTTGAAAAAAAGATAGAAAACAACATTAAATACACATTAAACTTTAACTCGAATTAAACTGTCGGCACTATTGAACACCGTGAGGATGAACACATTAAACGGACATAAAATAATGGATGAGGTGTCATGTGATCCACACGTCTTGCAGCGCATGCATCAGTAAATTGGAGGGAGAAAAAAATGGGGTGGGGGGGGGGGGGGGTGGCTTATACAGAATTATGCAGTGTTTTTCTTCTATAAACATTATTTGATTTACATTTGAAAGCTATCTCTTTGTGCTCGACTAAAATTTTAAAGATATTCTACTTTCGGAACAGACCACATTTATTTCAGAAAAGTGAGTGGAGTCTTAGGTCGCATCTTAAGCATGTTGAAATAGGGATAAGGCGCTACACAAATGCCATTTATTATTATTATTATTTATTATTATTATTATTATTATTATTATTATTATTATTATTATTATTATTATTATTATTATTATTATTATTATTATTATTATTATCTTAGGAGCAAAACTTGCGTTTAATGCCCTGCTTGTGAAAATTATGAAAACGGCGAATCATGTTTGGTTAGAATAAAACCAAACCCCTTCTTAGGAGGATCAAAGTACCGTTTCATTTTTCTTTTCTATTCTTTTTTTTTTTTTTTTCTTTTTTTTTTCTTCTTTTTTTTTTATACATTGTCCCAAAGACCTACAGACCTACTTTAAGATGGACAGCGGTCAAGGGAGTTTATTCTTAATTATTCCGTCTGCATGTCAAAGTGACCCTCAACAAGCTACCGTCTATGATAACACTCGGTAAAGTCGGAATAGGTAATGGCAGTGAACAGCCTCACTGTGACAAAAGGTCTTCTTCCTTTTGGCCAGAACGATTTTAATTCACATAACGATAAATCAAAATAGCTCCGTATTGCCAAATCGTCTTAAGGGAATTCAAAGGTGATCTCAAGTTTGGTCTTTTTGACAAGTTGAGGGCCATTATAATCTAACAATAAATAATGCAATATTTCATTCTGGCCAAAATGAAAAAAAAGTGTTTTGTTATTGTGCGGCACAATAGGGATACGGCCTAATGGAAATAGGGTGACACTGCCTTGCATCACCAATGGGTCATAGGGGCCGTTCGATTATTATTGGACACTGCGATGTCGTCTGCTTGCCATAAAGTAAATAGCAAATTGAATTATTGCCCTTGAGAATGACGAGAGTTGCCCTTCCTACTTTTTTCTTTCTTCCTTTTCTTGTTTGGTTGTTATTGTCCCATTGGTGGTCGGATGGTATGTCATTTCGCTTTGACCTGTGGGTTCCGAGTTCGAGTCCCGATGTAGTTAGTACAATGTTGTACGTGGAAAAGTCTCTTTACTCGCATTTTCTCATCATACTCATGTGTGAGACAAGTACATGGCTCTGTTCTTATCATTCAATTCAGCATTTCGGATGAGTAAAGTTGACACACAAACACACAGACACACACACACACACACACACACACACACGTTCTCTCTCTCTCTCTCTCTCTCTCTCTCTCTCTCTCTCTCTCTCTCTCTCTCTCTCTCTCTCTCTCTCTCTCTCACACACACATGCACACATGCGCGTGCGAGTACAAAATATCGTTAATTAATTATGATTTCTCTGAAATGAGAAAACATTCTAGTGCTTTTTTGTTTTTGATTGTATTGGTGTTTATTTATTATTTTAAGATTCGATTTGTTTATTTTCTTTCTTTGTTTTGTTTTTGTGTCTTTATTTTTTCTCTTCTCATTGCAACCCAAAAGTTTTTTTTCCTTGGGACACGGTTCAGGCTTTTCTGTCTTTATTTTTTCGATGACCTTGATCAAGTCTGTTTCTCCGCCGTTTTTCCCACGGCCGGTCCAGGACTTCGTGTTCGCCACGAAAATATATAATCTTGTAATCTCCATTAAAAGTATCTGCACCATTACAATAGTCTTATCGTCCGTTGGAGATGACCGATATATTCAGTTATTGGTACGATAGAATGAGGAGAGAGAGCAGTAAGAAGAGAGAGACGAGAGAGTAGGAGAGCAGTAAAAGAGAAGAGAGATGACGAGAGAAGAGAGAGAGAGATGAAGATGAAAATTAGAAGGAGAGAGAAGAGAGAGTAAAAGAGAAGAAGAGAGAAGAGATGAGAGATAGGACAGATAGAAATGAGGAGAGAGAGAGAGAGAGAGAGAAGAGAGAGAGAGAAGAGAAGAAGAGAGAGAAGAGGAGAGAGAAGAGAGAGAGAGAATAATAGAGAGAAGAGGAGAGATAGAAGAGAGAGAGAGGAGAGAGAGAGAAGAGAAGAGAGAAAGAGAGAAGAGAGAGAATGAGAGAGAAGAGAGAGAGAGAGAAATAGAGAAATGGAGGGAGAGAGATGAGAGAGAGAGAGAGAGAGAGAGAGAGAGAGAGGAAGAGAGAGAGAAAGGAGAGAGAGAGGAGAGAAAAAATGAGGAGAAGATAGAGTAGAGAGTAAAAATTAGATAGATAGATATATATATAGATAGTATATATATATATATATATATATTATATATATATATATTATATATAACCAAACAACATCACACACATATATATATATATATATATATATAAGAGAGAGAGAGAGAGAGAGAGAGAGAGAGAGAGAGAGAGAGGTGTGTGTGTGTGTGTGAGAGAGAGAGAGAGAGAAAGAAAGGAAGAAAGAAAGAGAGAGAGAGAGAGAGAGAGAGAGAGAGAGAGAGAGAGAGAGAGAGAGAGAGAGAGAGAGAGAGAGAGAGAGAGCAGGTTAGCGAAGAAAGATATTCGATGTATCTCTGCTCTCCAGGATTTGAATATTTTCAGTGGCTAGGTCAACAGATTTCTCAGCCTCGGCTGCCTTTTACAAAACACAGTAAGAACAAGTCATGTAACTTGAAACGCTGTTTAATTTTATAGTTCTTATGGACTTGGTTTTAAAGTTAAAGAGAGAATGGTAAAATGTCCCTGCACGGTTTATCGCCCATTTCCCTTCCATTTCACATCTGCCTCTCTATTTCATATTGTTTTGTGTGGCTGTTTTATTTCGTGGTATGACTCTCGGATTGCGGTTGTAGAAGAACGAAAGTAAAAATAAGAATTTCACTTTTAAAAGATACTTTCAATAAAATTGAAATTTATAATAAAAAAACAGATATATTGAAATTAAATACATAGACACACACACGTACACACATACACACACATACACACACACATACACACACAAACACGTACACACATACACACACACACGTACACACATACACACACAATTACACACACACACACATACACACACACATACAAACACACACACACACACATGAAGGCCGTTTTAATCGATCAATATCCGAAGAGAGAAATGAAATAATCGTCAACGTTCATAGACGAATAGCTGGGTGGGGTTCCTGACCTCCCATAGTGGACAGGGCGGTACATACTGTGTCTTCTATCCCCCTATGTCTGTTTCCCAATATGCTTTCTGTCTTTGTCTTGGAATGAGATTACTTGGTTTTGTCTTGGCCCTGGCCGGAGTCCTAGCTGGGAGGGAAACAGTCAAATGCATAGTTATTTTTTTTGGAGATGATATTTTTTTCCTTGTAAATCATCTCTCTGTTATGTATTATTATATTTGTTATTTTGAATGTATAATGTAGGCATGTGAGTGGATTCCTATTTGTTGGATTTTCTGCTTGTGTCCGGATGAGACTTATAGGTGATCTCAAACTAAGTACATTGGTGGTGTGCTCTTGGAATCTACATCTGATCCCTATTTGTTCCCAGTTCCCCTTTGTCTTACTTTCTCTTGGTTGCTTTAATTGTAATTCTAGAACTTTTTACTATCCCATTTTCTTCCTTTTTACTGTCGCTGATATGACCTTAATGTGTTGCAAGCGCCGTAAAACCCTTAAAAACACAAACACATAGACGAATAGAGGACAAGATGGATTGGTGGTGGAGAGCCGTGATCACCAGCCTCTGCTACAGACCCCACGTTACCATAAGTAAATTAAATGACAATGTGATCGCAAGTTCGTCTTTCACTGTGGGCAGCGCAGAATTAAGCCATTGAAAAAGAAATTGACTCAAATTTTATCCGCACACTTAGATGTACAATGAGTATTGGCTATTAACTACGTTGTTTCGGTCGAAACGTAATTATGTTAGAATCTGAAAGAAATGTCACATTTCATCATTTTAAAATATATTATTAAGTATTGTAGATGTCTTCGAATTCTTATAACACTATTAACTCACTCAATCCTAGAGATTTTTGCTACTTTTCAAAATTGAAAATAATGTATTAAAAATTAGCATGTACATAGTTTTATTTAACTACCATTAACATGTAAGAACTAAAAACATAATATTTGATACTACGCCTATAATTTGTCTCAGAAAAATGTAATAAATAGGCATGGGGTAAAAGTAACCCGGGTAAACTACTGGTATCGTCGGTGTTAGGGTTGAGTGAGTTAACAAATTTAATGGATATTACGCATGTAAATATTCAAAACTTTTGTTTTTGTAAACTACAGGAAGGCGTGTTTATGTCGTGAGGTTCACAGCTGTCAAAAATATTGTCATAATTGATTACGACTCTGGGTGACGAATACAAAAGTAAACCAATAGATTCGTGGAAGATGAAAGATGAAGTGATTGTCGACTTAAATGAGCCAGATTTTAAAACTGATTCCCACCATAATGCAATAATAAGCTTTTTTGGTTCCATGAAGTCATGTAAAAAAATAAAAACAGCATTGTTGACATTTATTAATGGAACCAATCAAATACTATGTTAGGATTTTCTGTAACCAACAACTTAAATGTACGAATAAATCAATCTGACAACTATTTTAATTTCATTCGAAAAAAAAAATCAAGCCACTAGTCCTATAAGGTGACCAGGTACGTTTGATGGGAGAAGTAAAGTCTTCTGCCACTCTGTGACATTGTCTACTTGATCTTATCTTCTCGTAACCTTGAAGTTGACCCCTGAACCAACAGCTTGGCGTTGCAGACGGATGAGTTTTGATGGAACGATAAACAGGAATGGATAATTTCCTGCTTTTCCTTCAAACACTCGCCTGATGATCAAAGCAAATCAATTGACGTGCAACTAGCTGGAGAAATAATAATAAAGTCAATTGTTATCTGTTAAAAACACACATAACTTTGTATATGTTCTCGGTTGATAAAGAAATTAACAAACAAAACCAAAAGGAATAAAAATGTTTATGTGTGAAATGGCACATTGATCAAAGGATTTTTGTTTTGATTGATATGGTTGAAAAAGTTGAAAGCTTTGCTCTCAGGACATTTCGCTTATCACAAGAGTTTCTCGAACAGTCCATTTCATCAAAGTTATAGCTGTACTCAGAACCATACAGCATATTTGAGTTGGGAATTAGTCCGGTTTCTCTAGCGTTAAATAGACATTACTAATTGCTTGCTACCTTTTGGATAACGACACTAGACTTTCGTGAAACACTTGCCGCCAGATCAAAAAGACCCAAAATCCTAATCACTGACAGGTAAGTCTGAAAAAATCCGGACTGCATTCGGGATTGACAGCGAATCCTTTCCTTAAAAAGATAGATATGAACATTAAAATGTATATAGCAGAATTACCACGGTTAACAATATTTTATTTATTCTCCCAGCAGACCAATTGAACCATATTTCCATTTCATACAGTACCAATAGCCGGTTGGCGGCTGAGTTCAGGGGTCACTTCAAGGTTACGAGCAGATAAGATCAAGTAGACAATGAGGCAGAGTGGCAGGGATCCTTTGTAAAGCGCTTTGAGCACGTTTAGTGGATGTGCGCTATATAAAAGGTCAATTTTTTTTTCTATGGCTGGCCAAGTTAAAAAAAGAAACAAACCACATGTTAATTGTTATAGGCTCATTGTTGTAATGGAAAATACTCTCAAACCAACGCAAACTTTTGTACAACAATGTCAAATCAAGCCCATTATCGGCTTCGACTATTAAAAAAAAAGAGCTTTTATAAAACGCGATATCCACGAAACATGATCAAAGCGCTTTACAAGGGATCCATAGCCACAGTAACACTTAACATGTAGAACGAGACATGACGCCTGTCAGGCGATAGAGCACACTTTTTTTTTCGGACAAGGACAACGCTGGTAACGGCCAGGTACTCATTATTTACTTGAGTATGGTGAGAGAATGTGACTAAAGGGTCATTTCCATGGACTAAACTATGCGCCGAGGGAGGCTCGAACCCAGGACCTTCCGATCCGAAAGCGAGTGTCATACTAGACCACATAGCCGCAGATATTAATGCACTTCGGTCAAACTTTTGGTACACTATCGGTTTTAAGCGTCTTCTTGTGCGTGCGCGCGCGTGTGTGTTTGTGTGTGTATGTGTATAGAAGGAGGGTGGGGGCTAGATGAGCTTCTCTAGATTTAAAAAAAGGGTATGTCTGGCTTTTAAAATCCATTTTTAGCATAAAGGTGCTATTAAATCATATTTGGATGATAAAGGGGTACAATATATTATACTTCGATATATAAAATTACATTTTTATATTTATTGTTATTTGATAGTTCTCTCTCTCTCTCTCTCTCTCTCTCTCTCTCTCTCTCTCTCTCTCTCTCTCTCTATCCCCCCCCCCCCCCCCACCACCACCACCTCAAAGTAACGCAAGATTTAGACCAGTGCTCATGTGTGTAATCAATCTAGTTAATATTCCATTAAAAATGTATTTATATGTAGTTTTGTGGCATTTTAGAACACGCGGCATAGTTTGTAATTTTTTAGCTTCGTTGCTGACCGGATGAGCGACAACGGTCGTAACACTCTCGCGCCACGGTTGCCTTCTTGGTTATGACATTTCACATTCGCAACCACATTCAACTCAGGTGTGAATCAATACCAGGCTAAAGAAGGCACGAATATTGTAAGAGTTAAACGTTTGGGAATAGTATCATGCTGATTTTGAATTCTCGTATTTCATAGTATTTTTTTTTTCGAAATCGGAAAAAAGTACACACTGTTGACTGCCAACTGTTTTTTTAAGAAGTTGTGTAATCATTCCGACTGGACGTGAGACGCTTCCTATAATGTTTATCAATTCATTTATTCAATTCTCCTCTAGTCGAAGTTTCAAGAGTAGAACCAGTTCTTATTCTAACAAATCATTGTAAATCAATCATAAATCACAACAAAGGTCTGATCTAGGCAAGATTTAAATTGACGCGAAGAACCGACACAGCGACACACCAAAATCCCGCCATAAATGTATTAGCACGGTTTGATTGGACAATCAGATAAATATAAGACATGCGCAGTGACTAGTTTAATCCATCGGCCATAGGATGAATCTCTCCTCAATCAAAATATTCTTTCGCTTACCATCAACAAGGATTGCCACTTTGATCTTTTCAAAGCTAAAATCTAAGAATCGATTTGGTGCTTTGACAAGTTTTTTGTTTGCTTTTTTTTGTTCTTAAAATAAGCAATGTGTTGTCTTTGCAATATATCACAACTAAATGCATACACTTTTCTGTAAGAGAGAAGAGAAGAACATTGCTTTTAATTCCACATCTTTGATCTATTTATGAAGGCAATATCATTTTTAATAAAATGACAACAATATTCTTCTTTTTCATGTAAATAAACAAAATCTTGAGCCAAATTGCTGGATTTATCTTGACAAGATTCGGCATTTCCTGAACGTTATTTGGCAATTTAAAGCAAAATCTTTCTAGCAATCCGGGTATCAATGAGGGATTTATAGGCGACTCCCAACGTGTGCGATACGGCTATAGGTGATAATCTGGAATCCGTCCTCGAGCCCTTACAAATTTATGGTTTCAAGCCATAGCTCCGGCTCTTTATCGGAGTCTTCAACCCATGATTTATGACTGATTCAGACCCTCACAACGTTCTCTCCTCTGTAATAAAACCGGTGGATCAAGTCTTAAAGTATTCGAACATTTCCTTGTCCCCTTTGAAGTGGTGGATTAAAATCCAATCTTAATCCAATTTTTTTATGAATTCGTAATCCTAAACATGAATTTTTGTAAGTTATGATCAACCAAGATAAATTACCTGGCCTCACCTTACCGAACGCGAGGCAACGTTCTATGGATTCAATCAAGAGCTGAGGAAAACTACGAACTTCTTGAACCAGTTTTAATAACACAAGGGGCTTTAATAAAAAAACAAACAAAAACAATAAAAAACAAAAAAAAAACAAAAAAACAAACAAAAAAAACAAAACAAAAACAAAAACAAAAACAAACAAACAAATAGAATAATGAAAAAACAAAAAAACAAAACAAAAACAAAACAAACCCCAAAGCAGAACAACAACAAAACCCCCCCCAAAAAACAAAAAATGATTTTAAAAACAAACAAAAAACAAAACAAAACAAAACAAAAAAATGGCAAAAAAACAAAAACAGAAAACAAAAATAAAACATAAACAAACCAAAACAAAATAAAACAAACAATTCCCTTCCAAAAAAAAAAAACCAAAAACATTTTTAAAAAAACAAACAAAATAAATAAAAAACAAAACAACAACAACAACAAAAAAAAAAAAAACAAACAACACAACAAACAAAAACAAAAGAAACAAAAGAAAATAAAAAAAAAAAACAAACAAACAAAAAAAAAAAAACAACAAAAAAAACAACAAAAAAACAAAAATAAAAAGGAAACAAAATAACTAGAGGATTGTCCACTTATGAGTTCGAATCACTTTAGAAGGGGTTCCAAGCCAATCTGTTATGTGAGGCATCAAGGTGATGATGCGACGACTATCAATGCACTCCGATGCCTTTGTTTCTTTTAGGGCAGTGTTATATAAATGGATTTTGCAAGTTCATCAGGAATGTGAACCACTATTTTGTACACGTCGTTAAAAATGTTTATCAGGTTTTTTTTCTTCTAAATTAATGGAATCTAGCATATTTGACATTTCTGTTGTAATTCCATCGAATCTTTCAGTCAATACCCTTAGTTGAGAAGTAATAATTGAAGATGGCTGCCAAATTATTTCAATGCCCATTACATTCTTTCATTTATTTCCCCCTAAAGTATACTCTATCCCTTTTTACCGTCTTTCATTTAGGAAAGAATCTTATCTTGTTTTACAATGGGGACATACCGCAATTTTTAATCAAAGTTCAAAGGTTTATTTTTAGGCAATTGCCAATATGAACAATGCATTTGCATAGAATTTCCAATCAGTACAGGTAAAATCAAATATCAAACTCTCATTTTATACCAATATAAATGTTTTTAGAAATGTCAAAATTGCTTGATTTACGGCATATCCAACTGTGGGTCGATCTCAAGCTCATCTAAATCAGCTTCCAATATCAAAATTGATTTACACCCTACGTAACAATAGTTCCATGAAATCAGCACATTCGTCATACATCATTGGAAAGCTAAGACTTAGCTCTGAACGAAGGTGTCAAATGCTTATCAAAATATGTATTCATACAACAATGTTTGAAAATTTCCATATTGATAGAAACCACGAAAGCAGGATTTAATTTCTTATTTCGGCTTTACCTGAATTGTTAAAATTGTTTTATTTTGACAGATAACTCCTCTTGCAGTTTTATTTCTTAAATAGAGCCTTGAAATGAAGAGAAATTATAGACAATGCATTTACCAAAAAAAAAAGAGAAACAAGCTTTTATATATTTTGCAATGTTTATATATTTTGAATTATATTGCCCTGAAATTTGTCAATTTTTAAATTTATTATTATTATATCTTTTTTTTTACATTCCTGGGAGTAGCACGTGCATAAAATAAAAAAGAAGTCCTGCATCTCAAAAAGCTTGTGTAATTATTAGGTAATATGAAAATCTATCTACGAACTTAATTCAATGCCTTTAGTTGAGTAGTAATAATTGAAGATGGCTGCCAAACAATTTCAATGCCCATGGCAATAGGTGAATATTGTTCAAGTCCTGTATTTATGTCTTCTTGAATCATTAGCTATTAAGTGACCTGTGTTATAGATATTACGATAAAAATGATAAGTTTTATTTGTGCTACTGCATCAAAATCAAAACGGAGTTTCTTTTTTATCGTTGTAATATGTTTGTCATTTTATAACTTCTTCCTTTCTCAGATGTGTTATGTAATATAGAATTAAAAGTCCCATTGTTTACTTGATGACTAGATCTTGGTGGCAGCGAGGCTTTGATGTTTAATCAATCTTTCTCGGGAGCGTTAACGCTAGTTTTTTTGAAAAATTAATATATTGAATGCCAATGACCAAAAGAGAGGATTTGGATTTAAAACAGATCATATGTGCGGCTATGTGGTCTAGTGGTATGACACTCGCTTTCGGATCGGAAGGTCCTGGGTTCGAGCCTCGCGCTCGACGCATAGTTGAGTCCTTGGAAAAGATTCTTTACTCACATTCTCTCACCGTACTCAGGTGTAAAATGAGTACCTGGCCGTTAACAGCGTTGTCTTTGTCCGAAAAATTGTAATATCGCCTAACAGGTGTCATGTCTCGTCCTACATGTTAAATGTTGCTGTTGACCAGGGACCCCTTGTAAAGCGCTTTGAGCACGTTAAGTGGATATTGCGCTATATAAAAGTTCAATTGTATTTTATTTTATTTTTTTATCTTTAGATATAGAATTTAAATCGACGCGTTTTCTATAACTACTTAAAAATAAAACTCATATTGATGTACAATCTGGAGGCAAACATTAACTACCGTACGTTGGGATAACGTTTATCACATTTTGGACAGAAAATGTTAAAATTTGCTTCCAAATATATCAATCGATTAAAATATAGACCTTCAGAACCATATGGAGACTAGTACGAAAATTTCGTAGAATTACTAAATGTTGTCTCCAATTTCAGAACCTCATAAGAATCTCAAAGTCATTCAAACTTATTGAAAATGAAAGTTATTTCCAGACTACATAATTTGAAAGTGTTATTTAATCCTCTTGAGGGAAAAAAATTGCTGATTTTTAAAGTAACTCTAGTGACTACAATTTGATATCCAAAAATGTCGAGTTTTCAGATTTTCAAGTAGGCAGTTCTGCATAAAACCCATGGAGCCGGAGTTTATCCCGTTTTCTAAAGTGAAAACGGACAATTTCAATTGCTTCCTACCATTTGGATAGGACACTAGTCTATTGCAAACTACTTTCCGCCAGATCAAACAGACCTAGTTACCCAATCACTGCTGGGGGGGGGGGGGGGGGGGGAGGGGTGTCAGAAAAATAATAAATCTCAACGTTAATCGGTTTTTCTGACTCTTTAAAAACTGACATCTCTATGAAGTCTTAATCTATCGACACGAATTAAACTTTGGTTTTTTTTTCTGACCAAAATGAAACGATAAGTCTTGTGTCATGTCAGTTTACAAGAGGCAATAAGCTTCCCCCCAGTCATGCGCAACTTAGGTCTCATTCCAATTCTCATCACCAATGACATGTTCGCCATTTTGTATATGTGAAATCTTTGGTTGTAACTAAAGTGTTGTCAGCATCAAAATAATGAAAACAATTTATTTAATACGGGGGAAGAGTCGAGCTAATTTAACGTTTAGTCTCAGCAACGCATTGATAGATTTGAAAGACGTATGTCTTCAATGTAACGAAATAATTATAGCGAAAGATTCTAATCAGCAATTTAAAACTCATTGACGCTCGTGTCATCCAGTGCACGTTTTCTGTACCAGTTTGTACATACATGGGGGAGAGATCAGACAAACATTTGTCTGTCATTGTTTATTTTAAGGATAATACGCTGTGAAAAACGCGTTGCAAAAGGCTTTTTGTTTTATTTTTAGCTAGATTTAAAAAATACAAAACTTCTATTGAAGGAATGACATGGACGTCACTCAGCTCTATTTTCATTGTTTTTAGACAACAATTTTAATGAAGGTCTCACTAGATTTATAATAGCAATCAGACTATAATTATTAAGGTTACACATAGTTTTGTGTGTGTGTGTGTTTGTGTTTGTGTTTGTGTGTGTATGTATTGTTACGTCATAACTGGATGGTGGATGTTGGGAGTATTTTACGCATTTTTATGCATAACATCTATTATTTCTCTATCAAAATGTTTGAAACCCGAGACGTTATGGTCTTGCAATACCAATTCTAAGAAATCTCAGGTTTAATGACTTTTAAAACAAGTTTTGACTTATCTTCATCCTTCAATATTTGAAATAAATAATTTCTGGCCAAAGTTTAAAAAAAGTGTTTTTGCTAGCGTTCAACAATACATATCTGCCTTACACTGATCAATCACCTTTCTATTTTGGCCTTATAATGTTTACTTCATATATTGCTCAAATAAATTAATCCCCTGTTTGTCGGCTATTCATAGAAGTGAGTCTACTTAAAGTGCTATTGTTAGAAATGTCTCTGAAGTCTAGTGTTTTAATATTTTTGAAAAGTTGGAGGTCATTTTAACCATTTAATTGCCGTACTTCAGAAAGACGCGAATTTATAAATTTGGCCAGAAAACTCTAAACCTCAAAAGACCCTCATCTTGGCAAAAACTCTCAAATCTCACTCGTGAAGTCCCAGGGTTTGAAACGTTTTTGCCAAGATGAGGGTCTTTTAAATCGATCGATATTTGAAGGACAAGTTTTCTGACCAAAATTTTAAAGACGCATCTTTATGGAGTATGGCAGTTAAGTGGTCAATCGATCGATACAAGGAGAGAAAAATTCCTGGCCAAAATGATAAAAAGGGTTTTGCCAGAAAACGGGCGCAGTTCTTGATAATAGCGATGGCACAAAAACAAGTCAGCTTGTTATGCCTCATTGTCACAGAGTTTGAATCTCAGAGAATCTCATTTGTGTATTGTTAGGTTCAAAACAATTAAAAACTCATTGCATTTTCTATGGCTATATAATTTGACAACAATAAAGTTATTATTCTTCCCAAAATAATATGTACCCAGTGTGAATTCAGTGGTCCGGGAATACATAGCATCATAAATAATCTTTTGTTATAGATGTCGATGGCTGTGTACTATGAAAACGATGCAACTTGAGATGAATTACACACACACACAAACATACCCCCCCCCCCAACGCACACATACACACACATGCACACACACACACACATATACATACACAAAGAAATAAAAACGCTTCCACAGAGGCATTTCACGAAATGAATTAAAATCAAAGGTATTTGAATTCTAAAGGTTTTGAACTTGAGCTTTTTATATAGCGCAATATCCACTAAACGTGCTCAATGCGCTTGACCAACAGCAACAAGTAACATGTAGAACGAGACATGACGCCTGTTAGGTGATAATAGAATTTTTCCCCGATAGAGACTACGCTGTTAACGACCACGTACTCATTTTACACCTGAGTACGGTGAGAGAATGTGAGTTAAGAGCCTTTTCCAAGGACTCAACTATGCACCGAGCCAGGGTCGAACCCAGGACCTTCCGATCCGAAAGCGAGTGTCATACCACAAGACAACATAGCCGCACAAGAGGCTTACACGCGCCGTGGGTATTGAGTCGCATTATTTTCTTAACTCTTGCTTAAGATAATTTGCATCCGAAACTTTCATTTTTTGTCTCTCGATTTATTTCAAATGATGCACAAAATCCACTAAACGTGCTCAAAGCGCTTTACAATGGCAACATCAAACGCTCCTGAGGATGTCCGCCTTGGCACTATGCTATTCCGCCGCGGAGTATTGCGCTCCAGTGTGGGGTAGAAGCAGGAACGTTGAGAATGTAGATGTTAAACTTTGAAAGTCGATGCACATAATGTCAGGAACGCTGACAGCAACAACGCCTAGACATTGGGGCCCGATAATGGCAGCAATCCACCCTCCCCTCCCCCACCCCGCTATTCGGCGAGAGACGATTACAAAGAACTGGCTTAAGAGAGGGAATGGGGATACCCATCTCAAGCTCATAATGGACGGTGCCCCCGTTTCGAGCCGAAATAAGTCCCCGCAACCCTTGTACGTAGATTCCCTAACTTCGGATAGAAGTCGGCGAGGTCCCAGGTTTGAGAGTTTTTGCCAAGATGAGCGTCATTTAAATCGATCGATATTTGAAGGACGAGTTTTCTGGCCAAGTTTTTTGATACGTGTCTTTCCGGATTATGGCATTAAACTGGTCAATCGGTCTGATCGTGGCACATCCTGTACATATACGAAAACCTTGATGTACGTAGTTATCATTACTGTTTTTGTATGAAACCGCATTGAAAAGTAAGCCGACTTGAAAAAAACAAATTGATTTAAAGGGCGTTAATTAAAAATATTGAATCAGTGACTTTGATTTCTTTAAAAAACTATTACGTTTAGTGTCATCTTGTTGGCGACATGTCTGTTTAAATCCGTCAATGATTCAACATCGCCTGGTTAAAAAAAATGTCTTTTGATTTGTTTCTCATTTGTTTATTTGAGTATTATTTTGTTTTGTAATGAGCTTTATCGACTGCCAGAGTTGCCAATTATGAAATGTCTTCACAGTGGGTCCCTAGATAACATCAACACCAGGGTAGTGGACGAGATATACAGGGCAGGGTGTCCCAGAGGTTTGGAATCAATAAGAAAATAGTTTTCGAAGAAACAGACAGCACAGCTAAGCACAGGATGTTAGCAAAAATAAAGAGAAATAATTCAAGTTTTGTTTAGCGCAAACCAAAACTCGAAAAATAGATTTCAATGTGTCCATCATTTTGTGTGATCGGTACTTTAATGACTCGCTCAAGTTCTCTCTCCAAGTGTTTTTGAAAATTCTCATTCAACTGCCACCAATAAATGTGGCAACAACAACAAAAACAAACAAACCAACAAAAACAAAACAAAACAAAGCAAAACAAAACCAAAACCAAAAACAAACCATAAATGATTTCTTTATTAACTGAAACCAGTGGCGTAACGTGCTTACAGTATAAGGTGGTGCCAAAAGCATAAGAAAATGACTTAAATCATGCTATATTTGTAAATACAAAGGAAAGAAAAAAAATTACTCAAATAAATAAGAGGCGGTTTAGTTTATACCATTTCTCAAGTTTTATTATTATTATTATTATTTTTAAATGCTGTAATCCAATTTTTAAAAGATGGATGCGGTGCCAGGCACCAAATCAACCAATATAGCCACGCCCCTGACTGAAACAAATTTCATAATGATATCATCATTAGTTTCAGAACAAATACGATTTGTTATTGGTTCCAGACTTCTGGACTACCCTATATAGATTTTTTAAACAGAGACAACTGATTATTACGAGAAAACATGAATAAATAGCCTTTTCCAAGAACTCAAATTTGCGCCACCGTAGCGGATTTGACGTACAGGTCGCAAGCAGAATAGTCTACTACTGGACTACATCAATGATATAAGTATCTTGATAAACCGCATATTGTTTTATGAAAAGAATTTTACACAAGAACAACTCCAAACTGCCGTTGCAACTCTTCTATTTGATAAACATATCTGCCATACACATGTTCACAGCAACTTCAGGCAGCCATATTGGTATGTGGCTAAATTGATACGTGTTTGCTATAGGATTTTAAAAGATAAAAAAAAAATTAATTAAAAATCATGGCCTCGAGGAGCTTTGCAATATAAGTCATTGTACGAGAGGGTGATATATACTTTTTTCTATCTTTCTTTCTCTTTATAAAATTCTAAATTCAATGATGATAATGATTAACAAAAGACTATATTATTATATTGTATGTGCCTACTCAACATCAAAATGTTTTAAATGGTCTCATTTTAGTCTTTTCTAACTCGACACTGTGACGTCGTTGCTGCCCG
>NC_088360.1:15256202-15351202 GCF_034508935.2 Berghia stephanieae | reverse complement strand
AAGACACTATTTCCATTAACTCATCACAAGTAAACACAGCTCAGACAAAACGTAAAAGGCGAAGAAAAAGCGGTCATGTAACGCCAAAAACAAAACGGCGAAAACAAGATAAATCAAATGTGACATCTGACCCCAAACCGTCACCCAATCTTAAACATAACGTCAACAAAAAGAACACAACAAAATCAAACCAAGGGCAGACCGCCTCAAAGAACAATGACACAACGAAGACTCGTACTGAGGCTGTCACAAAACGGAAGTGTGCAAATTCAAATTCTGGATGTAGAAAATCTAACAGATCTAAAAATAATATTTTATCTAATCTCGAAACAATCAGTGAGAGTGCGGAATTAGGGTTAGACATCAATAAGGCTACCTCAAGCCACGAATCAAGTTCTGGCCTTGACCCAACAACGATAGAAATTGGGTCAACCAATGGACGTATAGAGGAGGTCAAAGGTCCCCGTAGGTCATCTCGATCTACCAAGAACCCCGAAAACTATAACTTCCGATTAAGCTCTCTAGTAAAAAGAGTAGAAACGGAACGAAAGCAGCAAGAGCCCAAACAACCAAAAGGAAAAGTAAAGCCGCCCCCGCTTAGTAAATATCGGAGACGGACAGCAAACGCAAGGGAACGAGACAGAATGAAGGAAATCAACGATGCATTTGAAGTCTTGAAAGATACCTTACCAGATATGGAACCTGAGGAGGGTAAATCAAAGATAACCAAATTTACCATTTTGAAATTGGCTCTAAACTACATCTCTTCCTTGCAGGATATTCTTGGCTTAGACCCTTCACAACCATACTCAGAAACCAACATGGTTGGTTCTACGTTAGAATTAGAACCGCAGGGCGGTGCTTGTGACGATATTTCAGGAGAGAAATCTTCTTGCAAATACGATAAATCATCGGACCAAGGACATACTTCTTCCGAACAAGACAACTCATTTTCATCTTTGCATGATACGCCAACATATAATGAAGGAGTAGTTAAAATTCCGGAAGGTTTAGCGTTATAACACATTGAAAAGTAATAGCCAGACTCTTTGCTTGACAGACAACTTAACAACAAACATGTTTTAAAGGAGGACAAGTGCAATTATTATGTATAGAATGTGCATATTGTTTTTAAAATTATTTTTAAAATATAGTTTAAAACAGGAAAAAAAAAAGAAAAAAAAATTGGAGAAAGAAATCAAAACAAAGACAAACAAGACTGTTATAATATGAGAAGATACAATATAAAAAATCCTGGTGACATCATCTTCTGACCTGATAATATGACCTTAAAGTGTCGCTATCGCCGAGAAACGACCTTAAAACTCTATTTTTAAAAACCCCTTTAATCATAATCTTAGAACATCATTTCCAGTGTCATATTGTCACCGATCGAGATGCTGTAAAGAAATAAATTAAAAATTGTACTGCTGGTGTGAAATTTCATTCCAGTTTGAATTTAAGAACTGAGGTCCATTTGATACATTATATTTCATTCGGGAGTTAGAAGATCATCATGTAATATTTATACAGCAATACTAGAATTCATTCATTTAAAATGGCCACAACAGGTCAGAATATTTCTCCAACCAAGAATGGATATAATAATACCAGCGGGTCGCTGTTTTCCCTCACATAAAATCTTCAGACGAACATTTTCAATGTATTATGATGACCTTGACCTTGACTACAAAACTACAACTTGGCGTCATGGCTGTCTCCGAACCTACGTTGTATCATGTCTTAAACTCCAGGTTAGTAACTATAAAATTTGGTGTGATTTATTTGTTCCGTTTCCCTTCGTTTCCTGATTTTTACCGCCTTAACTGCCACGATAAATTAAGAAAGATCCCACCCTCCCCAACCAACAAATACAACTAATCACGTCCCCCCTCTACAAATGATCACTTTTTTTTTGACGTCGCTTTCATGAAACGGACAATGCTTTAAAAAAAAGCAAACAAACACATGAAAAAGAACAGAAAAATAAGAAAAAAACAAACATAGCAAGACAAAAACATATAAACCAAAAAAAAAAAAAAAAAATAAACAACAACAAACAAACAAACAAATACAAACAAAACAAACCGCCAAAACAAAACAAAACAAAACAAAACAAAAAACAAAAAACAAAAACAAAACAAAAACGCCCCAAAACAAACAAATGAGTAACAAAAACAACGAACAAATTAAAAAACAAAAAAAAAAAAAACAAAAAAAACAAAAAAAAAAAACCAAAAAACAAACAATATAGAAAACAATTGGGGACACGTCTTTTGTCATGAATGTATTGATGGCCAAGAAATTGTTACAGGATCTAATGCTAAATACATAGTACCTACTTGATATTGTGTATCTTGCCAATGTATATATATATATATATATATATATATATATATATATGTGTGTGTGTGTGTGTGTGTGTGTGTGTGGGTGCCTGTGTTTGAGTGTGTATATTTGTCAAAACAATCTGAGCAGAGTGGAGCGGGAAGGGGGCGAGATTAATGACCTCAACTTGTCTTTTTCCTCATGCCATAATGCGCATCGTAACGATGTTGGACAATGTTACCTAATGTCGATAGGCAAGTTATACTTCCCCCAAAACAAACATGGTTGTAATATATATATATATATATATATATATATATATATATATATATATCTCGCTCTATCTATCTGTCTATTTACTTCTCTCTCTCTCTCTCTCTCTCTCTCTCTCTCTCTCTCTCTATCTATCTGTCTGTCTATCCCTCACCCACACACACAATATATTCTCATGTTAATGATAGCTAAAGAGATATTGATAGACTGTCGTAAATTGACAAAACACGGATGTTCATGTTCGTAACCCATCTCGTCAAACTGGTTTTATGTTGGGATTGAGCGGATGCTAAAAAAGTGATATGTCTCGAAACGGTATTATATCGTGATGAATCGGGACCGACGTGTACATATATATACAGGTCTGATATCCGAACCCACTTTTGGGCCTAGTTTAACTCTCTCAATCCTAGAGATTTTTACAAATTTTTAAAAGAAATTGGAAATAATGTATTAACAATTGAGCATGTGGATAGATCGTTTTATTCAACTACATGTAAAAATAAGCTTTGATACTATGCCTATAATTTGTCTCAGAAAAATGTAATAAATAGGCATGGGGTAAAAGTAACCCGGGTAAACTACTATAGTCGGTGTTATGGTTGAGTGAGTTAACATTGTTGTAATGGACATAATTTTGCGTAATTTTCTTTTTGAGATTTCAAGAATTGAAATATGATAAGAAATAGACGTCTACCAATTTGCAGTTTTAATTTTGTAAAGTAAGAAATTCTATTCAATCTCCATCATATCGAATAGAAATGAAAATGAGCCTCAGATTTCATAGTTTAGGCAGGGTTGCCAGATTATTTTTCAACAAAATGCCAGGGAAAGACTCACAAAATGCCAAAACACTCAAAAAAATGCCAAAGTCTGTTGACTCCCACCCCCACTAAGAAAACTACTCACCATTGATAGACAATTTACTATCATATCCTGGTGGCTTGCGTGTTTTCTTTTCTTTTTTAAAACTTACGAGGATACTTGTCGAGGGCTGAATTTGAGTGAATATCTGAGGGAGGCAGGGCTAGTTCAGGGTGTGAGTTTTAATAGCAAAGTTTTCCGATGTGAAGAGATTTGTTTTTACGCGTTTAGAAATAATTAAGAAAAGGTGTCATTTGAAGTATAATATACAAGAAAAGAAAATGCCAAATGAAAATGCCAAATGCCAAATTATTTTTCTAATGCCAAACGGTTTTCAAAAATGCCAGATTTTTGGAATCTGGCATTTAAAATGCCAAACTGGCAACCCTGAGTTTAGGTTCTAATGGTAATTTCTTGAAACGAATTCATCCCCCGCATAATACTAATACCGCTTTTAGGACGACTGGTTACAAAGTTAAAGATGACATGGTCAGAAATATGACATTTTGGGTTTATGTACTTTATGAACCCATTCTTCCTAATAAAACACACAAACTTATCCCAATTATTATGTCTTTGACTGTAAATTCAGTTATCAACATCTTGAGCGCTTTACAACAATGAGCCCATAACTATGTGGGTTATCGGCAGGCCTACAAAATAGGTATACCTACGTCGTTTTAGTCCGATTACTGCTACAGAAATCTGGGTATACTCAACCTCCATTGACTTTGAAGGACTTTTCGAAAAAATGAAATTCATCTCAGCTCATACAAACGAGGGGGTGGGGGGGGGGGGGCATTCCTATAGAGCTGTTGGTAGAGCATTCGCTTCACCAGCAAAGGGACCGTGATCGATCCTAGATTTAGTCAAGGTTTCTTTTGTCCTTCCAGTAGTGATTGAAAATCTGGCTCTGTTTGAATTGACGGAAATACTTTGCCTAGCGTCCTGTCCAAAGGGTAGCAAGCAATTGCTACTGTCCGTTTCGCGCTATAGAAACCTGATAAACTCCGGTTCTATGGGTCTAATGGCTATGAAGAACTGAATACAAAATGGCATTGAATTTGTCTTCATCGCAGAATGCGGCAGTTGAATAACTTCTTATTGTGACTAGATAAGCTATAAACACTTCGCGGCGAGGTCCCATGTTTTTGCCAAGATGAGGGTCATTTAAATCAGTCGATATTTGAAGGACTAGTTTTCTGACCAAATTTTTAAATACGTGTTTTTCAGGAGTACGGCCGTTAAATTGTTGATACTGTGTTTTATTCTAACTTAATCTATAGAAGTACGTGTCAGACAAATTGTGACTTGCATTTCAATAAACGCTGTTATACACCGCTATCTTGCTGACCTGCGAATATGTTCACGAACCTTAACCAGGTCTGTAGTTATAACTTGATATTGAATAAATAATATATAGTCTTGTAAGTAGGGTTTCTTTAAATTCTAGTCGAGTTAAGTGTAAATGACATAAATCTTAATACTATAATAATTCTCCCGTGCTCTGAAAAACAAACAAACAAAAATGTCAACAAACAAGCAAACAACAAAACAAATACATAATTAAAATTTTGGCCAGAAACTAAACTCGTTCTTCAAATGTTGATCTATTATAATGACCCTCATCTCGGCAAACGCTCTCAAACCTGTTCGTTTCAGGGAGTACGTGGGAAAGAAAGTATTGGATATACAATTAGCGGGAAAGAGAGAGAGAGAGAGAGAGAGAGAGAGAGAGAGAGAGAGAGAGAGAGAGAGAGAGAGAGAGAGAGAGAGAGAGAGAGATGGAAAAAGGGACTAGATGGATGGATAGGGTAAAGGACGATATGATAGAACTGGACCTGGAGGAAGCTGATGCTATGAATCAAGATGCAAGTAGATGTGGAATTCATTATGGCAACCTGCAAAATGCGGGACAAGCTGAAAGAGGAAGAAGAAGAAGAAGAAGAAGAAGAAGAAGAAGAAGAAGAAGAAGAAGAAGAAGAAGAGAGAAGAAGAAGAAGAAGAGAAGAAGAAGAAGAAGAAGAAGAGAGAAGAAGAAGAAGAAGAAGAAGGAAGAGAAGAAGAAAGAGAAGAGAAGAGAGAGAGAAGAAGAGAGAAGAAGAAGGAAGAAGAGAGAAGAAGAAGAAGAAGAAGAAGAAGAAGAAAGAAGAAGAAGAAGAAGAAGAAGAAGAAGAAGAAGAAGAAGAAGAAAGAAGAAGAAGAAGAAGAAGGAAGAAGAGGAAGAAGAAGAAGAAGAAGAGAAGAGAAGAAGAAGAAGAAGAAGGAAGAAGAAGAAGAAGAGAGAAGAAGAAGAAGAAGAAGAGAAGAGAAGAAGAAGAAGAAGAAGAAGAAGGAAGAAGAAGAAGAAGAAGAAGAAGAGAGAAGAAGAAGAAGAAGAAGAAGAAGAAGAAGAAAGAAGAAGAAGAAGAAGAAGAAGAAGAAGAAGAAGAAGAAGAAGAAGAAGAAGAAGAAGAAGAAGAAGAAAGAAGAAGAAGAAGAAGAAGAAGAAGAAGAAGAAGAAAGAAGAAGAAGAAGAAGAAAGAAAGAAGAAGAAAGAAGAAGGAAGAAGAAGAAGAAAAGAAGAAGAAGAAGAAAGAAGAAGAAGAAGAAGAAGAAGAAGAAGAGAAGAAGAAAAGAAGAAGAAGAAGAAGAAGAAGAAGAAGAAGAAGAAGAAAAGAAGAAGAAGAAGAAGAAGAAGAAAGAAGAAGAAAGAAGAAGAAGAAGAAGAAGAAGAAGAAGAAGAAGAAGAAAAAAGAAGAAGAAGAAGAAGAAGAAAAGAAGAAGAAGAAGAAGAAGAAGAAAAGAAGAAAGAAGAAGAAGAAGAAGAAGAAGAAGAAAAGAAGAAGAAGAAGAAGAAGAAGAAGAAAAGAAGAAAGAAGAAGAAGAAGAAGAAGAAGAAGAAGAAAGAAGAAGAAGAAGAAAGAAAGAAGAAGAAGAAGAAGAAGAAGAAGAAAGAAGAAGAAGAAGAAAGAAGAAGAAGAAGAAAGAAGAAAGAAGAGAAGAAGAAGAAGAAGAAGAAGAAGAAAGAGAAGAAGAAGAAAGAAGAAAGAAGAAGAAAGAAGAAGAAGAAGAAGAAGAAGAAGAAGAAGAAGAAGAAGAAGAAGAAGAAGAAGAAGAAGAAGAAGAATGAGAAGAAGAAGAAGCCAAGATGATGGTCATTTTAGTCAATCGATATTTGAAGGACGAGTTTTCCGTCCAAAATTTGAAATACTCTTATTCCAGAGTAAAGGCAGTATAATTGTAAATCTCTATTTGTCAATTTACGTGACATCGTAAAAAAATCGTCTGCCCTCCTTCTTTCACATACTATTTCAAAATATTTTCTTTTCATTTTGATCAGAAAACTTTAAATTTATCGATCAAGTAAGATATTCAAGAATGTATCAAAGCGTCTTAAGCCCGATATTTCTTATAGGTCTCAGGTCTAAGATTCTATGACAAGTGGGTGTTCCATCTTAATCAAACTCACGATATGATATAAGACGAAAGACTTCTGGCCAAAATTGAGAAAAGCGTTTTGTCAAAGGACGACAGACCCTTCTATTTTTTAAATATTTTTTTTGGCTTATAATTTTCTTGCCATTCAAGAAGCTGGACCTTTAAGTGTCAGATTATTGATATTGCTGCATTGTTCTGTAATTTATGCATCACGTGTCCTTTAGCTTGGCAGTTCCGTGCGAAAATGGAATTTGCATGTCTATACTTGGCTGGTAAAATGTTTGTGGATTACACAGAACGAGGCATACAAAACATTTACAACCTTGTAATACGTCTTGTGTACAGGGCAAACAGCAAATCTTTATTTTGTACAAAGCTGATTTATACAATGTGTCAGGAATACCGCCAATTTTTTTTTTGTTAATGTCGAGGAGCAGCGAGCGGTTTCCTCCGGATGTGTTCAATGCAAACATACAACTCAAATTGATGTATCTAGATTAAAATTGCCCAATTTGGAAATTCATTTCATGCATATATTTAAATCATGTAGATGTTGTGTGTTTTGTCAGAATCTGAAAAATAAGAAGAAGGAGGAGGAGGAGGGGGAGGAGGAGGGGAAGGAGGAGGAGGAGGAGCAGGAGGAGGAGGAGGAGGAGGAGGAGGAGGAGGAGGAGGAGGAGGAGAAAAAGAATCAAGAAGAAGAAGAAGAAGAAGAAGAAGAAGAAGAAGAAGGTTTGGTAAAAAAGATATATTGTTTGATGAGCTTTTGGAGACCGGATGGGGATGGAGTGTTGATTATTTGCTTGCCAGCCATATATGAAGAATTAAATTGTCTTAATTAGGAAATATACTGTAGTCGAATAACAACCATGTTTTGCATTTAAAATCTTTAAATCGCTTTCGGTAAATAAAGCATATTATGTATTTAACACATTGTATTTGCTAACGGATAATGTGAAAATAAAATTAATCTTATCTTATAATTAATTTGGACACCAATGTTCATTTTGCCTTATAAAATGATAATATAATGAATGACACATTCTTTTCTCTTTGTTTCTATTAGAATAAAGGGGTCCGATAAAAAGTATCTCACCGTTTGATGACTTGTTACGTAATTTATACAGAACGATTGATGATGTACTACACAAATGAATATGAGATGTTGAACGGTTGATGATGTACCACAGAAATGAATATGAGATGTTGAACGGTTGATGATGTACCACAGAAATGAATATGAGATGTTGAACGGTTGATGATGTACCACAGAAATGAATATGAGATGTTGAACGGTTGATGATGTACCACAGAAATGAATATGAGATGTTGAACGGTTGATGATGTACCACAGAAATGAATATGAGATGTTGAACGGTTGATGATGTACCACAGAAATGAATATGAGATGTTGAACGGTTGATGATGTACCACAGAAATGAATATGAGATGTTGAACGGTTGATGATGTACCACAGAAATGAATATGAGATGTTGAACGGTTGATGTTACCACAGAAATGAATATGAGATGTTGAACGGTTGATGATGTACTACACAAATGAATATGAGATGTTGAACGGTTGATGAGTACCACAGAAATGAATATGAGATGTTGAACGTTGATGATGTACCACAGAAATGAATATGAGATGTTGAACGGTTGATGATGTACCACAGAAATGAATATGAGATGTTGAACGGTTGATGATGTACCACAGAAATGAATATAATATGCTGACCGATAGATTTTGACGTATACATAGAACTATCTTTCGACCTCTGCCCCATCGTCAGGAGTTCATAAATATTGGTGCTCACGATTGACATTTTTTGTTGTTGTGATATATTTGCTTCGATACTCTGTTTTCATATCAAATGGCAACACTCTTCATTTGATTGTTTACAAGTTTGTCCAAGTTTGTCCACCACGCTACAACGGCGGTAATTTAAGTGCTACCTTCAATAGAATCCCAACCCAATGTAATGTTTTGATACATTGATGCACGAAATTACAATGTAACAAAGTACACAGTCACAAATTTCAAGATAAAGACGATGACCAATATCAAGAATCTGTAGGGCCTATTTTCTCGGCTAAGACGATTGTGCCGAAAACATTTTTGTTGCATGCAGAGGATTAGAGACGCTTATAAGATTTTGAAATTGATATAGGGTACATTGGATAAAAAGTACTCATTAAGGGCCTGTGCAAAACACAAGGAATGATCAAAACAAGAGCACATTTCTTTATATTATTTATATTACTAGATCTAATGTTACGCGACCATGAAAAAAATAACGCTTAAATTACGTGTCGAAGGGTATGGACCGATGTGCACTTATTTGTACATATTCTAATCGAATCATGAATGAAACATGCTGTTTGACAGTGTGCAATTCGTGGTATTGGGGCTTTGTGGACTCGACAGCCGCCATCGTAATCGGCGAATAGCTTACTTGTGTTGATAAATCGAGATGATCCGTTTGCTTTCAGGTCTTGCATGCAATCTCGTAAATAAATCGGTTTGTTTATGCAACGTTCTGAAAGTAGATCTCTGGTGAACTAGTGCAGAAAGATTAGCAGCGAGACAGCGAGTTTATGCCTTGTCCGTCTATTTGTCTGTCATTCTGTCTCTCTGTCTCTCTCTATTTTCCCCTGATCCCCCCCAATTCATTATGTCTCCATGTGGGTAGTTTATGAGCCGTTATTTATTTGTCTTCTGAAAGCATTTACACCTAACGTCAGGTAATATAATACATATTACTGTCGTGTTGAAATTGCCTTTGGGAAAGACGGTGAAAATCCAATTTGAAAGCCTTTTGACAATTATTGTGTATGGTCCGTGATAATATTATCTAGTCATGTGAATCTGTTATTGATAAAAACTACCATGGCCTCAGTCCCTCTTCCTTTCCCTCCCACCAACAGGCAGAAACTTTTTTTTTCATCTCTTTCTCTCACTATCTCTTTCTCCCCCCCCCCCTCTCTCTCGCTCGCTCCCTCTCTCCCACTCTATCTATCTACCTACCTATCTATCTATCTATCTATCTATCTATCTATCTATCTATCTATCTATCTACGCTTCTATCTCTCTATTTCTCTCTCTCTCAATTAACCGCAATCAACGCAATCCACATGAATTAATTAATTAATCAGATAATCAATGACTCAGTTTATCGATCTATCTATCTACTTTCATATATATCTCTCTATCTATCTATCTATTTATCTACCTATCTATCTATCTATCTATCTATCTATCTATCTATCTATCTATCTATATCTATTTATCTACCTACTAATCTATCTATCTATCTATCTATCTATCTATCTATCTATCTATCTATCTATCTATCTATCTATCTATCTATCTATCTATTTATCTATCTATCTGTTATCTGTCGATCAATCAATCAATCAATCTATCTATCAATCTATATCTCTATCTATCTATCTTCCATCTCTCTACCTAACTATCTATCCATCTATCTATCTATCTATCTATCTATCTATCTATCTATCTATCTATCTATCTATCTATCTATCTATCTATCTATCTATCTATCTATCTATCTATCTGCCTATCCATCTATCTATCTATCTATCTATCTATCTATCTATCTATCTATCTATCTATCTATCTACCTATCTATCTATTTATCTATCCGTCTATCTAGCTTCAAATGTCTTACTCCCACGTTCGAAAACCTTATATCCATAACACTCGTACCCAGAATGAGAATGACGTTCCCCTCCTAGAAACGCTGAAGCACTTCACTGGGGTCACTCAATGTTATCAGTTCCTCTGTCACGAATGGAAGACAGACATTTCATGGAAGCAGACGTGAATATCATTCGCACAGTCTGTCTGCTCTGGTCGCCCGATGCCCTAGACAGACGTACATCAAACGTTACGTCTGGCCCTATCGACAGTACCCAGTATCGAACTCTAATTTAGATTGACAGCATGGGTTTAATCAACATACCGGTATATGATATACGGAGTAACTAGCAGGTCTATGGAAACAGTTTAAAATGGTCGTGGCTAAGTTACGAGGAGATGCTTGAGGACGTTTCAGGATAGATCGATTCAGCGTGCAACTTGTATACACGTCTCTTCATACTGATTTGGAATCCACTCACAATAAAGGGAATAGTTATGTTACCGATCTAGCCCCTAAATCATGTCCAGCAGAGCACAACAAAACAACAACGACAAAAAGGGAAGATAACGAGACACCCCCCCCCTCCATAAAAACAAAACAAAACAATCAATCGAACAAACAAACAAACAAACAAACAAACAAACCAAAAAGGCGAATTAATAAACAAGAAAACAAAACCAGAAAACAATCCAATAAGATAAAGGCCACAGACAATCGGCGCCATGAATAAATGAATGTCTAAAACTACAAATGAAATACATTAATGAATATTCAAAGAGTTAATGAAACGGATAAATTTAATGAACAAATTGACATAAGATCCAACACTGACTTCTGCAAACAACGTTCAAGTTCCCACGTAAAACCGTAATAAAAAAAACCGCGACAAAACAACAAAATTAAAACAAAAACAAAAACAAAACACACACACACACACACACATACACACAAACCAACAATAAAACCCAACAAAAACAACACGACCACCCCACCCCCATCCCCCATAAGAAAACAACAACTAAAAACAAAACCAAAAAAAAAAAAATAATAATAATGAAAAAACATGTTTTAAAACCCAAAACAAACAAACCAATATAAAAAAGGCAAAAATAGTTTGACAGTTATTATGGCTCCTCGCAGACCGTCAAAATTTTAACACCCGACAAAATTCTTTTTTGTAATTTGATAAAGTAAAATCAGATATAAATAAAGGCTGTTTTGTTTTATCTCCTCTTGAAAGAGAGGATTATAATGTTTTTATTTTCTTCGGGGCTCTAAAACAACAATTTTTAAAATTTTGGCTAGAAAAATATCAAATGATTAAAGTGATCCTCATCTTGTCAAACCCTCTCAAGAGTTCCAGATTTGAACGGTTTTGACAAGATGGGTGTCAATTTTATCGATCGATATTATTTGATGGACAATTTCTTTTTGCCAAATTTTTTAAAAATATGTTATTTTTTTTTAGTGTACGGCGGATTTCCCATTCACTATAATATAATACAATATATAATCTATTTCTATTTTTCCACCACACATTGACAAATCATCCTTTTTCACTTTTGCCGGAATTTTTAAAACTTGAAATAGCAATAAATTCTGGTTGACTTCATCAACTTGTCAAAAATATCTTAAACATGAGACCTCCAAGAAGATAATATTTCAAATAAGTTAAAGCATTTTTGACAAATCGGGTGTCATCTAATGGACAATTGTTTTAAAGGTCTGATAATGGAGACAATTGTGGACTTGAATTAATGGGGGTATGTCCAGTTCAACAATTAGCCCATAACAATTTAGATTATTAGACCTGCAAATAAATACACGTAGGCATCACCACATATAATTCATCGATGTATGTATCGGTTTAAAAAAGTAGTCCTTCATAATTCAGAGCCATAAGGCCCATGGAGCCGGTATTTATCCGAGTTTCTATAGCGTGAAAAGGACAACAGCGAATACAAACTACCGTTTGGGTAATTATTCCGCCAGATCAAACAGACCAAGCTACCCATGCATTGCTGGATAGATAGAAAGGTAAAAAAAAAAAAAACTAATCTCGACTTCATCCACAACCATCTTGATTTATGATTTTCAGTTGTGCACGCAAAAATCTGTCCGTTGAATATCTTCTTGGGTCATAAAACTATCGGGCGCGAGGAAAATAAACAGGAAAAGTTTAGAATCCTGTAGACGCCAGACCATGATGATGCAAGTCTGAAATGTTACGACGATCAAACCCATTTAATGACATTCATGTACACAATGTTTCAGGAAAATATGTTGAAAAATTTGAACTATCCAACTGTTTTAATAAAAACACAATTTATTTGCCACATCAAGATATGTAGTACTACCTTTTTGTTTTACGACTTGCCCTTTCTCCCGTGATTCAAATGATTTTCGAAAGTCTTAAATATTGATTAAAGCCAAAGCATTTTGAATCTTTTCTTTTAACTCTACTTCGGTGTAAATCGTTGTACGACTCTTGTTAGGGACCAGATTGGATAACATTGGCCGTTGCTGTGGGATTCAAGTCAGGACACATTGTTGCCAATTATCCTTAGAATTAAATCAAATAAATGTGATATCTGTTTTGTGTTGAAAATTGTGTAACATTGCAAGAAGAAAACAAAAATACGCCAGACTCTATACCGATCGGCTATTCGTCTTTCAATAAGCCTTCGTACAAACGTCACACAAATGCAAGATTGGAAACTTTCTATACTGTGGTTTTCATGCGACTTTGGTTTTACCGGTACAGTTACTTAACCATTAGAGGAATAATAATTAAACTTGGCAAGTACAAAGTTATGACATTGTTCGTATTGCTTACTAATTTTCGAATGTTTCTGATTTCTGCTTTGCATTTAAACGTTATAATTTTTGCAGTTTTTTTTTCTTCTCCCACTTTATATAATATTAAGATACAGGGCCAACCAGCAGACTCATGTGTCTATGTCCCTGTTTTAGTCGGTGAGTGTCCACTAATAATAAATAAGTAGGTCAAGATGTTCCACCTAAGGCGATAATCACGGGGTGTGCGGAATGCCAAGAGATTAAGGTTTTGGTTTTACACACCTGATTTGGTAATGAGTGAGTTCATTGTCACAGAGTGTAACGAAATGATTGTCCTTGTCTTTTATAATGATAGGGTTTAGTCCATGGGATAGTGGGGACTTAGCGCATAAGTCATACATTTGACTTGACTTAAATGCCGTTGACTATGATAGTCGTGCACTGAACAACAAAACCACATACGAAGCTCTGTTTTCAAAAGAGTCGATCCAAAAATAATCACAAACCAACTTAGGAATAACTCATGAAGATTGTCCGTTTCCATCAGTTTCTTTCGTTTACATCAACAAAAAAAAAAAAAAAAAAACACACAAAAAAAAAAAAAAAAACAAAAAAAAAAAAAAACAAGCAAAAAAAAACAAACAAACAAACAAACAATCAGACAAAAAATAAAAATTGAAAACGAAGAAAACCCCATGAAAATCCATTATTAACATCTGCATCACCCAGACATAACACCGTTCTGAAGAGGTTGGTCACAATTCTTGTTTTGTTTGATCAAGTTTGTCATTCTTCCACAATGTCATTTTTGATGAGGTTCATTTATCATAAAATATTTAGTATTTAGTTCTGTAGTTTGGGCCAAAAATCCTATTCTATGATTTTTAAAATTAAATAAATAAGATAATAAAGTAATTCCCTTTATTCATCCCTAAGGGGATTTTTTCTTAAGGGTCTATTCCAAGGGAAGACTGGAATAACCAAGGCGTTAGCCGCAGTGATTTGCTCAAGGCCAAACAACGAGACGGGTAATCGAACTCAGTACCTTTTGGTCGGAAGAAAAGACTACCGCTTAGCCACGCTGCCGTCCTAGGAGTTGGTAACTCAATATGTCTATGTGTATAGAATAAGTATAATGGAGGAAATTATTTTTGAAAGAAATACGGACCGCCTTCGTGCCTAGCCTACATCAGGGTTAGATGTAAATTGCATTCCCTATTCACGTCAACAAGGAGATGTGGAATGAACCACGTGGTTGATTGTTTACATTAGGAGTGGGATAGGATAGGTCAGGGGTCAGGGGTTATATCTGAAATATGATAATGGCGTATACGTAAATATTTACTCGATGGATGAAGCATCCCCGTTAAATTTCACACCTTACTCATAAAGTAATTACGTTTTCAATGAATGGGTTAACGAAACGCAATTGCGCAGGCGTGAAGTTTTGTACCCTGAACTTGTCTTTTTTTAAAAAAAAGTTTTTAAAAAGTGATCCACCGTCTCCAAACGGTATAATGACTTGGTGACTCGAATGCTGAAATTGGAATTTATAGTCAAAGAATGAGATTTAGGTTAGCTTTTATGTTTAATTTAGGAGCTTGAATTTGATTTCTCAAAGTGGCAAAAAAAAAAAAAGAAAGAAAAAAAAAGAAAAGACCCCCCCCCCCCTTCCCAAAATAAAAAACGACAAACAAAACACAAAAAACAAAACAAACAAAAACAAAACAACAAAAAAAAAACAACCCCCCCCCCCTCCAAAAGAACAAAGAACAAAATGTTGTATTTCTGACTTTAAACTTCTATTGTGTTGGGGGTGGGCACCTCATGAATCCCGGCGATCCCGCTATCTCAATTGGTAGAGCACTCGCTTCACACGCAAAGGGATCGACATCGATCCCGGGTGATGTCGCGTTATTTTCTGACCCATCTGTCCACCTAGCAGTGATTGAGTAGCTAGGTCTGTTAGGCTTGGCAGAACGTACTTTGTGATAGACTAGCGTCCTATTCAAAGGGTAGCAAGCCACTGCTATTGTTCGTTTCATGCTTTAGAAATTGGGATAAACTCCGGCTCCATGGGCCTTATGGCTCCGAGGGAATCCTTTTTTCATTCATCCCGACATACTACTACTACTACTACTACTACTACTACTACTACTACTACTACTACTACTACTACTATTACTACTACTACTACTACTATTACTACTACTACTACTACTTCTTCTACTACTACTACTACTACTACTACTACTACTACTACTACTACTACTACTACTACTACTACTACTACTACTACTACTATTATTACTACTATTACTACTACTACTACTACTACTACTACTACTACTACTACTACTACTATTACTACTACTACTACTACTACTAATACTACTATACTACTACTATACTACTACTACTACTACTACTACTACTACTACTACTACACTGCTACCACTACTACTACTACTACTACTACTACTACTACTACTACTACTACTACTACACTACTACTACTACTATACTACTACTACTACTACTACTACTACTACTACTACTACTACTACTACTACTACTACTACTACTACTACTACTACTATACTACTACTACTACTACTACTACTACACTGCTACCACTAACTACTACTACTACTACTACTACTACTACTACTACTACTATACTACTACTATACTACTACTACTACTAATACTAACTATACTAACTATAATAATAATAATAATAAATAATAATAATAATAATAATAATAATAATATAATAATAATAATAATAATAATAATAATAATAATAATAATAATAATAATATAATGAATAATAATAATAATAATAATAATAATAATAATAATAATATATAATAATAATAATAATAATAATAATAATAATAATAATAATAATAATAATAATAATAATAATAATAATTATAATAATATAATAATAATAATAATAATAATATAATAATATAATAATAATAATAATAATAATAATAATAATAATAATAATAATAATAATAATAATAATAATAGCGCCTAGTTCCAATAAAAATTTCTTACGGAAGCTTTACATCATAATATCCCTTAAAGGCGTTGGTTCTTTTAGCTTAACGAAATTGACGTCATCATCTTTGTTGCTGCAATTTGCTATTTGAGAGGTGATAAGTTACATTTTTTTGGAAAGATCACAAAGGTTTTATCGATGCACATATTATTTTTTATCTCTGAGTGTTAATTGCAACTATTCCCTATTGTTTTGCCTGCCATTATGAGTTCGGCCACACGGGCCAAGTCTTTTTTCTAACTCGAAGTGTAGAATAAACACCAATTTGCTAGCGCGATTTAGATTAGAAACTGTGGCGTAGATGGCTCAAGGATACCTCATGTTGTGATAAGTCAAGCCATATGAGCTTAGTTTGTGACTGGATGGGTGGCATTGATCAAAGCATCATAGCCCCAGGGTGACTTCTTGGGTAAGGCATATTTTCACACATTAACCAACCCCTTTTGTTGGAATAAGTACCTGGCACATATAAAATAGGCAGTTATGAATACAATTGATGTAAATGTGATAGTCAAAAAATGTCACCAAAATGGTGACTTGGACTGTTTGAAATGGAAAGATGCGGGTGAGGGAAGGGAGATGAATTTTGTGTGTGAAATGTATTGAACATGGAAACATTTTGGGAATGTGCATTCATTTGACCCCACCACCGGGCCTACAATAATATATGTCAAACTAAATTTATGAAAACCGGCATAAAAATATAATTATTTTACAGCCATGTATTTTTCAAGCAAATATTGACAGCCCAAATATCAATCTACATCGTACAGTCATGTTGTTGGATTCAACAAGCAAGAATTTGTCCTTTCACCCACGTTTCTTGGGGGTGTAAGCTTTCTGGTGTTTGTTTAAAACTATTCATGTTAATCTTATCAACCGTACACCGGTGAAACAATTTTTTGCCATCGAGGTAAGAAAACTTTTTCATGAAATAATATTGTTCGATTGAGAAAACCCAAATTATGAAAAGTTATAAAATGGGGACATCCAAGACACTTCTAATCTGAAAGTGTATTAGGACGAGGAATATGTGTGCAAAATGCCTTTTCTTAATAAGGGCACCCTACCGAGTTGGCCAATCGACGGCTCGAACCTTCGGAGCTAATTTAGGTCGTGTTGTATGTCCGAGATTGCACATCTACGTAGCATCGATATAAGACAAGGTTTGAACTCTCGGCTCTTCGTTGCCGATATCCTTGCTGTAATCATGCCACTATCCACCAAAGAGTCCGATAGAGCATCATCATCAATAGCCGACCCCCGCGAAGACACCCAGAACCACTTTACGACTCCATCTAGATCTACAGCCGAGTTAAAACCTAGACAAGTTGTAAAGTAACAGTCGTAAAACATGCACATATAGGTTTGGATCCCGACTTCAAATGGTCAGCTAAGCCTTGTCGTGACCCCACGGGGATTAACTGACCACTGGATGGTGGTCACTTCACCGTCTCCGCCTGCCTGGGCAGTGTAGAGTTTGACCAGCGTGAGGATGCAGGGAGGGATATAGTGGGATATAAGAGGGATACGAAAGGATTACGTCCTAGCAGGGAACGATGCAAGCAAGTATTGGAGGCCTTATCTAATTTGGGCTAATTCTGTTATACTCGGCCAAAAAGCCTTTTACTTGACCAGTTGAACTGACCCCCAACTTCTCATAGTCTTAATCCTGAGACTTACTTAAAAAATTAATATAAAGAATAATAATGCATTATTCGCTTTTTCTTCTCTAGAACATTTTAGAAGTCTGAAGTTAAAGAAATGAGTTTGGAGTCATCTTAATCGATCGATATTAAGAATTAGTTTTTCGGCCAAAATATTAAAAAAATGCTCTTTATGAGTGTAATACAGAAACAGCCAGCGAGTCATAGTAGTAATATTACTACTATGGTCTACTTTTATATATAACACACTGGTATTCTTTGATGTTGGCCTTTCTACAGCGATGATGTCACACATCACTTGATTTACTGACCGATGAGGAAAAATATTGCGGTACAAAATTTTTTTGGTGTGTGTTGAAAACGGTCAGAAAAATGTTTACTTCATATCTCGAAATAGTATGGCGACCCCTCCTTACAACGAATTAAAAAGTCCGAAAGAAACCAGATACACTTTTGAAGTTTGCAGTATATTAGAATATAGACGTCTAAACGTTTTTTAGCCAAAATGACAAAGGGAATTTTATTCAGGCAGTGCAAGACAGAAAAAGCATGAATTGTCGAATTGATACTCTGCTGTACTTTGAATAAAATACATATACGACATTTTGCCAGAAAATCTCGTCGTTCAAATATCAATCGATTATAATGTCCCTCATCTTGTAAAAAAAAAAGACAAACTCTCAAACCTGGGAATTCGCAAAGTAGGCGACGCTGCCCTCCCAACTGATGCATGATGGCTGCCGTTAGACAGGCCCTGGACCATAGTCTTCTAAGCGCGACACAATATCTCCTAACATTGGTAAAGAACCCGGGTACCTTCTTTCCCAGTTCAGAGATACAACAAGATCCGTGCTTTCGATTTTATAAAGCAATTGAAATGAAGTAAATATCCAAATTATTCAAAATGCGCATTCGTTCTGGTTGATAGTTCAAAACACATCACCGGGGTTCACCATTTACGGAATGACTCTTGACGCGTTCCAATTAGTTCCCTGGGTTCTACCTATTACCATGACGAGATATGATATCTTAGAACCAACCTGATTAGAGAAAATTGATGAAAGAGATACATCGATAGAGAGATAGATAGATAGATAGATAGATAGATAGATAGATAGATAGATAGATAGATAGATAGATAGATAGATAGATAGATAGATAGATAGATAGATAGATAGTAAGACAGATAGAGATAGATAGATAGATAGATAGATAGATAGATAGATAGAGAGAGAGAGAGAGAGAGAGAGAGAGAGAGAGAGAGAGAGAGAGAGAGAGAGAGAGAGAGAGTATTTATTATTACGTAGAAAGTTGGAGTGAATGACTCATACCTGGACAGCCAAAAGTACAGATAACTGAAAAGGTGAAGGTTATAAAATATAGATATACTGTAGTATTACGCCCGTGAAACAATCAACACGTTCATCATGGAAAACAGGAAAGTCCAGATCTTGTCATTTAAAAAGGCTTGAAATGAAAAACAAAAAACAAAAAACAAAAAAAAAACAAAAAACAAAAACAAAACAAACCCATCATTAACAGCGGATGGTCCTTTGATCTTGGAGACTTTTTTTTTTTGGTTTTCTTTCTTCTCACCGTGCCCGAGTTTATGTTTTTTAAAATGTTAATCACTAGTCTATTCCGATCCGTATTTTCAGTTTTCAAGGATGATTCACATTTCCTGTAGACTCTTACTAGTGTCTTACTATATCTTTAGAATTTGAGAATAGGGAAAAGCTTTTCATTATATTATTGTTTGTTTAAAATTTGTTAAATTATGGACATGTTTGTTATTCGAAACCCTGCTGTTCGTATAGATAGAATGCGCTTGGCCAAGGAGTTCACAACATTGCCATCCGGAAGTATAACGGACCAACACACAAACTCTGTGTAACCATGAACTTTTATAGTCTGGTTAATACAGTTTAGTGAGAACAACTCACAAACGCGGATGGCAGAAACAATAACAAAGGCCTGAGTGACTTCATCTGCATACTATTTATACAACTCTAATCCACAGGTGCACATCCGGCAGGCCTGCCTAGTACTACGAAAATTTCGTTGAATTACGAAATTTTGATTCCAATTTAAGAACTTAATGACCATCTCTATCTAAGTCATTAAAACTTATTCAAAAGTAAAGTTTATACTTGATTGCATAATTTTAAGGATTTTGAAGTTATATAATTATTGTGAGGGTAAATTGCTGATTTTTTAAGTTAACTATAGCAAATGCTATTTTTGTCCCCGTCAAACTACGAATTTTTATATTTTCAAGTAGGCAGGTCTGGACATCCGGTTAAAAACAACACGTGACTGGTGTAATCTAAAACGAAAGTACAGACATGGAATGAATCTATCAATATCCCCATTGTTGTTCAAAATCAGAAATAAGTGAAAGGTGAAGGTTATAAAATATATACACAGGTTCGCCAATGAAAACGAAAGTACAGATACTGAATTGTCATTGTCTCTTTTCCTCTGGTACTGTCATGGATATTTAGAATAGCACGACAAACATTCTAATTGTCCGAATCCTAATCTCTACTGGCACTGCGGTACACTGACTGACAAAACATATTTCATATTTGGTCAGAAACATGCCAGAAACCATTTCCATTTTATTATCGGTAACTTATCAAACCCAAGACTTATATAGAGTACTGTGTACCCATTTGATAGTAAGCTTTTGCAAAAGTCAGTCCGAACATTTCACTGCTACTTAATTTTTTTTCTTTTTGTTTTGGTACTTATACATATTCAATTATTTTCCTCTCGTAACATTAAACAGCCCCCCCCCCCCCCGCGCCCAACCCTCTTTCTCTCTATCCGACTCTCAATCCTCTCCCCCCCCTTCTTCTTCTTCTTCTTCTTCTCCTCCTCCTCCCTCCCTCCCTCCTGTTTCTTCTTACCTCTCCCTCCGTCTTTTTCACTCTCTATCTGGGTACCTTCTAATATCTCTTTTCACCTTGCTTCTTTGTTATTGTTAACATATATCCCATATCATGTCCTTTTACCCCACTCTGTATATCTATTATTCTATAATGTTTGGCCCAGTGCCTAAATAAACACGTTGCCTTGAATTACATAACAACACACCCCTTACTGGCTTTCAAATCACAGTCATTACACCACACACACCACATTATGACATTTTCAGAAGACACAGCCAACCATATAGAAACAGACTGAAATTAAAAGTCTCCAATTTAGATAATTTGGAACTCTCCTCCTCTTCCTCATCCTCTTTCAAACAAACATAAACAACGACAATAACAACAACAACGACGACGACGACAACAACAAAACAAAACAAAGCAAAGCAAAAAAAAAAAAAAATATGATAAAAGCCAACTACTAAATCAACAAAACAAATAAAAATATTTTCAAATATATTTCGAGTGCATATCATTTTTGACTGTTGATTCAATTTTCAACGCCGAATTCATCCTATGCTATCATAATAGTCTGGTGTTATCGAAAGTCACTTGCTTTAAATCGGGGGATTTTGGGTTCAACTTCCAGTGGAGACACTGCGATCTTTTATTTTTCTTCCTTTTTTTACATCGGATTTCATCCAGTTCTATCGCAGACCGACTTTAAAATGGTGGTACCGCCTTTTAAATCAAATAAAATGAATTGAAAGGACGTTGGACCAAAGCCTTAAGTCTTCTCTTAAAAGGTAATAAGTTGATTTGATGAATTAAACTTTAAAAAATACAGTGGGAGAGCTGGCTAAGCTCTTCTCGTAACACAACATCTAATTATATCTGAAATGTAACTAAGTGAATGAATTGGGCGGAATAGTTTCTTCAACACCGTATGTTTAACATGTCATAATCAATTACTTTTTCATCTTGTTTAGACACACAACTATCATATCAGTTACCTCCCACTGGTCTGGCCGTTATAAAAATGTAATCTTGCCCTCCTCTCTTTGTCGAAATGGACGGTTCCGTGCCCACCTCCGACGCATGCATGCTGATTTGACATCTTTTTTTCTTTTCTTTCTATTTTTTTCTTTTTCTAATTTGTGGTCAATGGCCTCAGATAGGTATAATACCAGAATGATGCGGATGCTTACAACTCCCTCACTCCCTCACTCACTCACTCACTCACGCAATCCTCCCCGGGCCTGCTAGCGATGCAAGAAATCTCCACCTGGCCCTGTCTGCTGCTATCATTGTGGCCACATCAAGGCACAGACTATTCTGCTTTATGTTTATCTCCATGGCACGTCTCCAGGTGTCCTTGGGGCGGCCTCACTTCCTCTTTCCTTGGGGTGTCCATCGGAAAGACTTCCTTGAAATGTATTTGTTAGTTTAATACAGTATATTCTACACTCTCCTAAAAAATCATCTCTATAATACCGTGTGGAGACGACAAGTAACATTTGGATCATTTGCCATTTACTTTATATGAAGTGACCCACCATGGGGAATACTGTCTTCGTCTTTTTCTTCTTCTTCTTCTTCTTCTTCTTCTTCTTCTTCTTCTTCTTCTTCTTCTTCTTCTTCTTCTTCTTCTTCTTCTTTCAGCTTATCTCGCATTTTGCAGGGTTGCCATAATGAATGCCACATCTCCAAGCATCTCGGTTCAGAGCATCATCTTCCTCCAGGCCCAGTTCTTTCATATCGTCCTTTACCTTATCCAACCATCTAGTCTTTGGGCGTCCCTTTTTCCTCTATCCCGCTAATTGTAACTCCAATACTTTCCTCCCCACGTACTCTCTCAGTCGAATACTGTCGGCATGTCTAAATCAAACGTGTGGCTGGCTGAGAAAACCTGGAAAGATGCCCAAATTTAATAAACTGAGTTATATGTGCAGTGGTGTAGATCATATCTTTCTGATCGTTTACCTCCTTAAATTTTCTTTCTATGTCTATTAGAACCCAAGTTATGATTTTTTTTCTGAATAAAATTTGTTGCTATGGGAAACACTTAATCTTCGATTTTGGTTCACATCTCAAATCGAAGCTTGCCGCACCTTCCCGGGTTTTCTCAACCAGCCTCACAAATGGCCGATGACAACAGTCATGACTAATTCGGACATTTCGCGAGTCCAATACTGCACCAATGCGCCTTACGGCTTCCATTGGAATTTTCATGTTCTGAAGAAAAAAAAAACTGATTAAAATTTGTTTGAAACTTTCCTTATAAAATAACGTACAGAAATTTCGATGCACTTGTGTGAAGATATCTTCTACATATTTAAGTATTCATATCTTTAGCATTTGGGTTAAATTTAGATTATAGATATCACTCGTTAAAAAATAATTGTAAGTTTATTTTGTGATCAAACATAACGACTGAATGACGGTAACAGAATATATTCGGTTTCTATGTAAATATTTGACAATACATAATTGCCTTATTGTCTTATTCATTTTTTTTCTGTGATTTAGATTCACTCTTTCAGACCAAGTACGTTTATGAGTGTTTTGTGTGTCTGTTTGCACGTCGTGTATGTATGTATGTATGTATGTATGTGTGTGTGTGTGTGTGTTTGAGAGAGAGAGAGAGAGAGAGAGAGAGAGAGAGAGAGAGAGAGGGGGGGGGGGAGAGAAAGAGACTAGGTTGGATAGTTTTTCCCACTGTCACACCTTGTCAGGACACATATTCTTCATATTGGTCATTAAACTTTAAATTCAAACATATATCGATTGATATGGCCTCAAATCTGAAACCCTTTACAGAAATGTCAATATTCATCTTAACTGCCCACAGTCGGGTACTCATTCACGTTTGAGTCCAGCGGGATTATGCTTGTTAAGTGCTTTATGTAAGAAAGCAACACCGGGGCCAGAGTTATGCAATCATTGTCTTGTATCCCATAACTAACAACATTCATTCCTGAATAAAAATTTTAAAAAATTCCCTCTATTCTTTCCCAATGCGGAAATTTGTAATCGGGGCACATTCCAGGGAAAAAGAAATAAATATTAAAAAAAGATAAAATAAATGTCCCATTATTTATCTCCAAGGGGAAATGTGTCTCTATGGTCTTTTCCAAGAGGAGCCTGGAATAACACAAGCATCACATTTAGTACAGCACCACAATGTGAACTATGACGAGGTGATCTTCTCAAGGCCACACACACACACACACACACACACACACACACACACACACACACCGATTTATGAGAATCGAACCCAGTACCTCGTAAGTACGAAGAAAAGACCACGGAATGATGGATTTTGCTATATTATTGTGACAAAATACCTGGTCGACAGGCTCTTTTTACATGTTGGTTTAAAACCACCGTTTAGATCATTTGTTGAAATTCACGTCAAACCAAAAGCTCTGAAATGCTTAAACTTTTCTCTACACTGGGGGTTGTAAATGATAGTCGATTAAAATTAATAGTAACAATTTCAGAATTGAAGAAGATACAAAGCAAAGAACGTTTCGAGCTCAAAACTATTCTTCATCAATCACCATAACCACCACCACCACCACCACCACCACCACCACCATCATCATCATCATCATCATCATCATCATCATCATCATCATCATCATCATCATCATCAACACCACCACCACTACCAACACCACAATCATCCATTCTTTTACCACTGTATGTCCATCTATATATCCATCAATCCATCCACCTGTCCATCCATTATTCCACCTGTAAATTCATTCATCCCTCCACCCACCCACACATCAACCCATCTATCGACCTCTCCATCCATCCATCCATCCATCCATTTCCACAGTCAACAAAGTTACAAACTTTTTTTATTCACAATTTGGATACATTTTTACTTTTTTCTTTCTCTTTTTAATAAGTATTATTCCGATCAGTGAAGCATCACACAAAAATAGTGTTTAAGCATTGCACACACACACGTACACACACACACACACACACACACACAAGCTATAATATACGCAGATTAAAATCAAGGGGAAATTTTAAACGTTTATCTAGTCCCAAGAATTCAAAGGCCACTCCTGTCATGTCTCATTCACCCATCCATTCATTGCTTCATTCAGTATGTTATTTATCGGTTTGTTTTTTTCATTCTTTCATTCATTCATTCATTGATTCGATCATTTATTCATTCATTCAATCATTCATTCATTCGTTCATTCATTCATTCGTTCATTCATTCATTCATTCGTTCATTAATTCATTCATTCATTTATCCATTCGATCATTCATTGATTCATTCATAATATATAATTTTCTTTATCATTATCTCGAATACTGACTGAAGATTATCTTCATTCATTCTGTTGTCGTAATATCCAGTTATACGATTAATTATGTCATTCAAATAAACGGTTTTGCACTCAGTCTTTCATTCATTTTTTTTCATTTAAGTATAGGCCTAAATATATCTAGACTATTTAATCAATCCTGTAATTAGTTCAATCATTCACAAATTTTGTTATTTATTTTTAAAATCGCATATTATTTTTCTCTTTAATATGTCACTCATTTCAAACTTCCCCTCACCCCTCCCACTCCCAAAATTAATTATTATATGTTGAGATACACAAGCACAGACTCATTGACATACACAGTGTTTCTCTCTCTCTCTCTCTCTCTCTCTCTCTCTCTCTCTTTCTCTATCTCTCTCTCTCCCCCCCCTCTCTCTCTCTTTCTCTATCTCTCTCTCCCTCTCTCTCTCTCTCTCTCTCTTTCTATCTCCCTCTCTCTCTCTCTTTCTCTATCTCTCTCTCTCTGCGTGAGAAAGATTGAGAGAGAGAGAGAGAGAGAGAGGGGGGGGGGAAGAGATCTATCTATCTATCTCTGTCTATATTATAATATCTATTTATCAATCAATCTTTCTTTCTTTCTTTCTTTTATTTTATTATCATGCCACAATGTCTACCTATATTATAATATTTTTCTTCTTTATTCCCTCATTATTTCATCTTTATTTATTGGCTGCCTTTATTCTCATCCCCCCCCCCCCCCCCCCCCCGGCCGATTGGATTACCGAAAAAAAACGTCGCCGGCTTTTTGCGATTCGGATTTGATTGATTTTTTTTTTTAATTGTGCAACTTGTGACAAGAAACTTAACAAATTACTGCATTACAACCTTTGGATTAAACATACAACAATTGTGGACTACTATTATGAAGACTAGCATCCTAGAATAGGGGGATGAGAATAGTCACTTCGTTATTTATTATGTGACCTGTGGTGGAGGTGGCAACGGTTTTGGCTTGCTTTTACCTCGGCACGAGTTCCCCTATTTTTCTTACCTTAGCATAGGAATCTACTAGAACACTTTGTAACAATATCAATATTTATCATCCCAATCCTTTCTGGCGTGAATCCGGAGCTCCTCGAGGTTCATTTGTCCAACAATATTATAGTTATGCGCCTACTGAGGTTGTGCGTTTAGCTAAATACTCACAACATCGGCCAGCCGGATATAACGTACCGACGTACAAAACTATGTATAACGTTAAACATTTATTGTCTGATTGAAAGAATTTATTGAGAACTAATCATCAAAATTGCTGTCTGAAAACAATAAGAAAGTGCTGAGCGACGTCAATTTCGTTCCCTCTATAAAATCACAGCTTTCGTTTTATGTTATATGACCCATATCCCTAAAATTGTGTAGCTCGGCGGCTCAGCGTTACGGTGTCTCGTTTGTCATAAAAGTCAAGCAATGTTTAGCGTGATCAGTGGCGGGAGGGGTGAGTGTGCTCGAGGAAAATTCTGGCCCCGACTGCCTAAAGACGAATGAGAGATGTCATACGTCTTTAGTTTTTCATTCATTGTGTTTTGTTGACAAGGGGGGAAACCCGAAACGTCCAAATCATCCATCTTCGTTAATTGAATTGAAGCTTCCATTCAATTTAACTATGATTTTTATTTAGTTCTTTGAGCTGGTAAGCGTTTAGTGCATTAAAACAGGGAAAAAAAATACAATGATAATATTTCTCAAGGTCAATCTAATCAACAAGCGTCAATGCAATCATTACCTAACACCCAATACCCAATCGGGGTCGATATAATATCTCCACACCCCCACCCCTCCTCTGCACATTCTCCTACTACCGACCTCCTCCCCTGTTACCTCTTCAGTCCTCGCCAAGTTCTAAAACTTTCAACAGAGCCCGATGAACATGACTTCCATTTTGGCCATATTATGTATTCTATTTTTTTCATGTATGCTGTCATGAAATTGTATGAATTATTGGCGGAAGCCTAAGATTGAATAAACTGTGAAACTTTGAAACTTTGTTAAATTCCCAGGTTTGTGAGTTTTTGACAAGAGGAGGGTAATTTAAATCTATCGACATCTGAAGGACGAGTTTTCTGGCCGAAATTGAAAAAGCGTTTTTGTTTTTTCAGAGTATGCGACAAAAATGATGTCAGCTGATAGATGCGATGCTGTAGTGGTAGAACCCGTTTTACATGGCTTATTTTCTCTTCCTCAAATGGTGATAATCTAGAGTTGAAATGAAGCAAAATAAGATGGTATGATATGAAATTAAAGTTCCATGTTTTTTTTTTAGAATGAAGAAATTGTCTATACTGCCATAAGGAAACAAAGTGTTTTTTCACTTTGGCCAGAAATGATTCACTTCAAATATTCAGTAGATTTATATGGCCATCAACATGTTGAAATTTCCTAAATTCGAGATTTTGTAGGATGCCAAGGAATCCTCTATCCACTTAGCCATACGGCAAATTCCCCTTATGTAAAGAAGAAAGGAAGGGGAGAAGAGTGGTGGGGGGGGGTGAAGATAAATAAGAAAATTGAGTCTGACAGTTGTATTATAATATTGATCAAAATTGTGTACATTTCGGATTTTGTCTCACCAGCATTTCCCTGATTTTAATATCTTTAATTTCCTCTAGATGGCGGGTCAACATTTAATCTTTGACTGATTGTAATCAAAATTATCCGGCAAGCAGCGATTCTCTGGCGCCATGTTCTTGCAAAGTGCCTGAATTGAAAGTCAACAATCGCAGTTGAGGTGATTGACTGGAGGGCGGCCATTTTGGCTGCCATTGGAATGATACATTTGGTTTTTAGACTGAAAAGGGTTAAGGAACGGTCGGTGTTTGCATAGCGGTCAGAAAGCAAAGACTTTGTTATGTGAATATTGACCGACTGGGATTGACGAATATGCCGCTATTGCAAATAGTGTTGTTATTACACTAGGGAAACTATGTAACGATGTGGCGTAGTGGCAAGCGTGCTGGGTTCATGAGTGAATGACACTAGCAGTAAGATTGCTGATTTAGCATTTTAAATACCAAAATACAAAAACATGCCATTTTCCAGACGTTTTTCAATTGACATGTTGCTATTTCTTAAAATTTCTAAAATTGTCTGAAACGATCATGACATCCTGAAGGTAGAAATGTGGAGCACTCGAAAATATGATAATTAAGACCTTATTCATCAAATATTATTTAACCTTATGGAGCTCCTCATCAACGGCATTTTTGAAGTGGTTTACAGTTCTTGTAACTTTGATTTTGAAGTTTGATATGTTCTATGTATTATGTATTATATATTACAGACTGCATTATAAAATATTTGAATCTTTCTGGTTCTCTGAGGGTAATACTTTATAGAGCCTTATGTGAAGCGCAATGAATATGGTAAAATACGTTAATAAATGTTTATATTTTTATAAAAAGTTAATAATGCATTTACAATTCGTTTAACTTCATCAATCTAAAATTTATGATGATTTGAATTTTCTCTCCTTTAATTGTACAGGGACGTTAACCCGAAACGTACAACCTTGAACCCCCACTCCGCCTAAATAAAAACTCATTCAATTTTTACTATTATTCTATCGAACTCTGATAAAACATCATTTTAATGTGTGTGGGATTAAAACTTTTATTCCATATATCCGTTAATCCAAAAGACCCACAACATGTTTAAATAAAAAAAAAAAAACGACCACAGACTTCAAGGAGATCTAGAATACCACTCTGAAGCAGTCTCGGGTTTAATTCATCTCCAAGCCTGGGTTTATTTTCAACAACAACTGGATGTGAAGTGAATATTTTCTGGCCAACATATAACAATTCGTTTTGTCAGTATGAACCACTATTGCTGATGGCGCTAAAATCGACTTTATGATATTGTTGGGATCAGAACCCTCCTATTGACCTTTCATTTTCTTTTTTTTTCATATTTTTACGACCGTCGCTGACTGATTAGCATAATTTGGGTAGCGCCATTCAAAAACCTTTTATTATTCCAAAAATCCTACATCCTCTGTAATATAGCTATATACCGCCAGAGTTACGCCCCTTACATCCACCTATGTTTACACTAGATTGTTATACAAACGCATCCATGCGTTTTATACGATATCTATTTGACGATAAACTCCGAAGAAGTATATATTTTCTGATAATGCCACGAGTCTTTGATAAAAATATACATATTTAAGAGATATAGACGGGTGTTCTATTGACGAGACAAAGAACACAGTGGATCTTTCATTGAATTGATAGATAGCTTCCACACTCTAAGGGTATTTTTATCATTCACCGTTAACCGTCGCCGTATTACGATGGCTTTACGGCTACATTCAGGCTATAAGTCAGAGAGAATTTCTTTGTTTAGTACTGATCACTTCATTGACTGACTCAATAGAGAACTGAGTGACGTCAAACATATTTTACCTTTTGAAATGTAGTTAGATTATAACTATGACAATGCTTTCAGCAACCGCAGGTAGTAGGAAAATGTAGGCGACAGAAAACATAATTAAAGACTGCCGTGTTTATAGAATGAATGGCACAATGATATGTGTTTGAAAAAAAAAATGGAAATCATACGGGATCAATAGACATTGTGCTGGAAAAGATCGCCAAGTATTTTTATGCACACAATGCGCCAATCAAGTCAATCAATTCGAATTACCTTTGATGGCAATTCACGATTCGCTTTATATTGGTGGTTGTTGCTTTGTATTTTGACGTTTTTGCTTTTGGCCAGTGTTAGGCTATGAGTTGAAAAAGTTAACGGTTGGAGACGATTTATAAACTGCTGTATTCCAACAAAACATGAATTCTTTTGTAATCCAAGACATAATGTGCGCATCACCTCATTTTACTATACCAATCCATCTCACTTTAGTCATTCATAAATATCGCTTGATGTAAGGTGACCCCAGACTTGTAAGAAAGTCTCAGATATTTTTGACAGGATTTTAATTTCTCCCACCAAATCCAAACTTCAGAAACACACTGTATATGGAACAACTACAAACGACATCCTTTACGTCATGGCACAACACCGAAGGGCTAGAACTCAGATGGTCGCTGGTTCGGATAAGTAGAAGGATATTTTTAGAAGAAACAAAATTTCTGGTCAAAATAAAAACAAAAAAGTGTTTTTTTCCGTGTACCTACTTCAGAAAAGTCCGTGTCTATTATTGGTAGGTCTGATAAATCAAATTGTCATGGGCTCATTGTTGTAATGGAAATACTATCAAACCAAAGCACAATATTGTCCATTACAACAATGTTAAAACAATCCCATATTTGCATTCGGTTATTAGACCTGCAAATATGTGGACGTCGATGTCCACTCAAAACGTCTATGGTGTAACGCTTGCAACTGAAACAAGTGGGCCGACCTTAAATCTTTATTTATTGATTTATTTTTTTTATCGTTTCTCGCAACGCTCCAGACAGATAACTATTATTCATTCATCTTTCTCGTCTTCTTTCTCAATGGATTCATCCTTCACCAAGTCTTTCCCATAATGTTGATAATTTAATCTTAGACAATAGATGATAAAATTATATAACATTAAGCAATAAATAATTATTCATTCATAATTTTGTGAATGACTGTATGAAACGCTCCGACTCGCGCTTTTGTGAAAACTGCCACGGCCTCAAACTAGTATTATTGTGTCGGAGTAAACTGCAGTTCTGTGGTCTAGTGGTAAGACAGACCGTAGGCTTATCGAGGCAACGAGACACACTTCATAATGGCATACAATTAACTAATGGTATGTATTGAAAACTGGATTGTTGATATCAATCTATTTCTCTTTTTAACTCCACTATTTCGTTTATAGAAAGAAAAAAAAATATTTTCCATCCGTCTGTCGTCTTTACTATTTCCTCCAGTTCTATCAGACTTCAAAATCCTGCTAAGTTACTCCCAGGTAGAAAATTCAGAAAAAGTTTGGAGCGGGCACTTTTATAAATAAATGATGAGAAACGTAGCGTGTCAGAACCAAACTTGGGATCCAACTGACACTGCACCCTCCGCCTGGCTGAGAGAGAGAGAGAGAGAGAGAGAGAGAGAGAGAGAGAGAGAGAGAGAGAGAGAGAGAGAACAGCAAGTATTCGCACTAGCCACTAAGCTATCCAGCATACCACGATATTTTTATTCTTTGTTTTCATCTGGCACGTCTCCAAACCTATAATAATAATAGACAAACTGAGGGCAACATTCACTAAACGTGCTCAAGGCGTTTTACAAGAGGACCCTGCCAACAGCAACCATTTTATCCCCAACAAATCAACGCTGTTGACGGCCAAGTACTCATTTTACACCAGAGGAGAGCCAGAGACTGTTAGTAAAGAGTCTTTTCCAAGGAATCAACTATGATTCTCTCGGACTCGAACCATTGGACCTTCCTGTCCAAAGGCGAGTGCCATATACAAGAACCACATAGTCGATATGACTATGTCGTTTTGAACAAGACGCAGAAAATTAATTTTTTAAATAAGATTATCTATCTAGTCTAATATTTGAACTTTCAGCCAAATTAACATGAATTCTGATAAAAAATTAATATAACATTTTTGAACTCCTGCGCTGGAAATTTCGAACGAGTTCCCCATGCCGCTGCGCGACCTTGAGAGCGCCCATTGGGAACGAGTTGCATAGAGTATCTGTGCAGGAGTTCAAGAATGTTATTGTTAAGCCCCTCCAATGACATCTTTTATGTTATTTCTTATCAAAATGTTTTTTTTTTTAAAAACACCAGTCGGTTCTCGAATTGACTGATGTCCTGAAGAATTTACTATAGTGGTCAAGATGTCATTCCATGTCAGAATCTACTGTTAGTAAAACCGGCTGATGAGTGTCTTGAAAAAATAATGAACTGTTACATTTTGTACAAAGGATGACAGGGATGCCTCGATTTTCTTCTTCGTCTTCTTATTCTTATTCTTCTTCTTATTTATTTATTATTATCATTAAAATTAATTGTTTTTGCTATTGCTCTACAATAATGTCGGGTTTTCCACAAAACCAAAGAGGTATGATAAAGAGTCTTAATGGGTCACATTTAATAAATCAACCTATTCAGATGGAGATCAAACATCAGACCATCTGATTACTATTCAGGCGCGATATCACTATAGATAGTATGCAGATGACGTCACTCAGGCCTTTGTTATTGTTTTTGCCATCCGCGTTTGTGAGTTGTTCTCACTAAACTGTATTAACCAGACTATAAAAGTTCATGGTTACACAGAGTTTGTGTGTTGGTCCGTTATACTTCCGGATGGCAATGTTGTGAACTCCTTGGCCAAGCGCATTCTATCTATACCATTAAGTTGGAGAGAATTTATTCTAAGTCTAGAGATAATTGCTAAATTATGCGTTACTGAATCGCCCTAGCACTGTGAGAACCTCATAACGATTATTTCAATCAGTAACTATATTTGGCTACTAAATATTATGTGATTTGGCCCCTTTCCAAATCAAACATTGGTTTCGTACTTACCATAATACTTACTGGCCTTGGAATAGCGACATGATCATAAGAACCCATTGACTAAACTAGTTAGGTCTACTCGTAACAACTTAAAGTAAAGCGATATGGGACGTTTTCAATCAACAGATGGATGACACGGATCTTAAATCTCAGGCCAATAGGAACGTGGTTGCATATCGCTGCTTTGGAAGCATATTATGGAATATTAAAACGCACCGGAGACTTGCCGAATGTGCGAATATGTGCCAGTAATTAAATTATAAACATTTGAATAGTTTGATTTTTATCGTTGGGTGGAAACTAGATCAAAGGTTAAACAAGATGGAACGCTTTGAATACGGTAAATTCGTTGAAATGAGCATTATACATTTCCATATTTTCACGTTATTCCTTGTGGTATAACACTAATATATTTCCAAAAACAACAAGCCTCTAATTTGCAGATCACTGGTTCAAGTCACTCTGTAGACGGTGCATAGATAAGTCCTTGGAAAAAGTATTTGATCAAATTCTTTCACAACACTGAGGTGTAAAATAAGTACCTGGCCGGTAACAATGTAGTTTGTAACACCCCCCCCCCCTCCCCCACCCCAACACCAAAGTAATATTTTCTCTTTACGGGCGTCAATTCTCGTCTTATAAAGCCCTTTGAGCACACTAAGTGGATATCGCGCCATTTCAAAGCAAAAAATATTTTAAGGATGGAGAATGTAAATAAAGCAGGAAACGAATAACATGTTTTGGTATACGATAGAATATTCTCACACTTCAGCAGATCCACATATTACTGTCCTCTGAGCGCATCGAAAACCGGGATTAATTTCGGTCCAATGGACATTTCGGTTCTTAAGGACTGCATCGACATACTACCGTGTGACAAGAATCTTGTCCATTTGTTTGACCACCAAAGCCGCCGTCTCCTGTTTGTGTCCACTGCTGGATTTAGAACCAAACTCTGGGATTTGGTGCTAAGTGGATTGCTGACATAACCCGAACAAATGGCGACATGAAATCATTATAACATTTTGGCACTAAATCCTTATACATACTCATTCTCTGAGGGTTTGACCAAGTTTATGCAAATTAGATCGTCTCTAGTCTCGATATGAATAGTGTCGTACACTGACATAATACTTTAAACAAATTTGACGAGAAAGCTTTCACTCCATATTACATCGATAGATTACAACCTCAAATTGTTAAGGACACTTATAGAAACTTTTAAAAAGTTAAAAAAAAATCTCTGCTATGAAACTTGTAAGAAACTGTTTGAGGGGTTGGGGTTGGGTGGGTGGATGGGGGGGGGGGGGAATTAAATCTCTCGATAATGAAGAAAAACATTTTTCTGGCTAAAATAAAAAAATAAGAGAAAACCCCCAGAAAACGGTGTTTTGTGAGTGCACAACTCAATTACATCACTGTATCAGAAACTCATTATCTATATCATGATTGGAGTGGTTTATTGCAGAGTTATCAAACTTGAGTTTGGTGCTTGTGACCGATATTTGGTTCCTGACGTCTGCTTTTGGCATTCGTGGCGACGCGATATAAGATAAATCAACTTTGTATGCCCAGATTCGATTCATGGAGGAAAGAATGAATCATGGAAAGTTGGACCATTTTCAATGTCTTGGGAAATATCGGGTGGAGTAAAATGAGGAACCATTTAGACAATCCCACTGGCGTACACTGTTAAAACGTCTTATTTTTCATTTTGACCTGAACGTTTATACGTCCAAATATCGACAAATTAAGAAAACTCTTTAACATTTTAGACCTGGCATTTCTAATGTTATTGTTATTCTATCAGACTTCAAAATCCTGCTTTAGTTACTCCTAGGTAGAAAATTCAGAAAGAAGTGTGGAGTCGACACTTTTATAAAATATGATGAGAAATATAGGGTATGGAGACGTGCCGGATGAAGACAGAGAATAAAAATATCGCTGTGTCAGAACCAAACTTTGGATCCAACTGTCACGGCGCCCTCCGCCTGGCTGAGAGAGAAAGAAAGAAAGAAAAAAAAAGAAAGAAAGAGAGAGAGAGAGAGAGAGAGAGAGAGAGAGAGAGAGAGAGAGAGAGAGAGAGAGAGACGATATAGGTTTAACGTGAAATCCTTAGCTGATAATGACGAATAAGATATTTCTTCTGAATTGTGTTTGATAACTGTTATATATGATCACTCAAGATGAAATCTTAAACGGCCATTGCTCGGGAGATCTAAGCCACACATGACATGACGGATGATTCAGCGGGAGCATATCGAGTTTTGTGAATAACTTTATTAAAAAGGTGGCCTTTTTAGCCAATGGAGCACTATTGGCGATGTCATTTGAGTCCCGCTCAGTGATACGACTCATTAAAAATTTTGGAGCCGAAAATTCTTCAATAATTAAATGCCGTCATCTAGTCAAAATGACACATGCGTTCCCTTGGAATTCGAATTTCAAGTCAAATGTAAAATGTGTCCGCTTTCTCAGAGTCAAGCAAGGTAATAGAATTGTTTCTTAATTTTTCTTATTTGAAATGAATTGAGTCGGTGTGCAAATGGGTTAATACATGTCTACGATTACGAATACGAGATAAGACCGATTATCAACTGAATACATTTTAACGTGAATGGATAGCCGTGGCTTATCGCCAATCGTTTATTGTTAAATCAAATCTATCTTTTGGAATGTATATCGCACGACAACAATGAATAGATTATCAACCTTTTTAACCGATGACAATGTAGTATCATTTACATGACAAGATAACCTAACCGAATTTGTAATAATACAGCAATCAAAGCAAGACATCACGTATAAGAATTCATTCACATGTATATTAAAATTTAGATATTATGAGACACAAGTGTCGTTTTGGTTTGTTGAGGTAAGAGTTGTCAGATTGGTTTATTGAAGCCTTTGTTTTTTTTTTTAGATTTTTTTTTGTAACAAAAGTCGAAGCATGGTTACTGATGAAATTTATCTCAGAATGTTAATATTATTGCCGCGATGATTTCCACGTTTCCACGGCTAAGTGCATTTTGCTTATCTGTCTTACATGTATTATTTTGAAGTTTAAATAGCAAGAAACAGTCGTAAATATCTGGCATTTAAACTAGGGTTGAAATTTCCCACTGATGTATCTCATATAGATTGGGTTTGAAAATCAGATTAACTTTGTAACACGACGACAGTTTATTATTCGTGATATGAAGTGACCCCAATAATGGATTCATGGTAAACGTGACGTTAGTCACAATGCAATAGATTCCAAGTTTCCAGAAAGTTTTCAAGCGTACAGTCATACTAACAAATCCCCTTGCCCGCTATATGCTTTACTCCAAGGTAAACCAGTCATCTCAAATGCAATTTGAAGTTCAAACTATCCAAATTCCAGAATTTGATTGTTTTCCTACTTTAATTTGGTTTAAGAAAAAAATGGCGCTTCACACCAGTCTCAAATTGGAATCACCGTAAACTATTGATATATGATATTATTGTATGTTTTGTTGGCAAAAAGGAAAGAAAAACAGGATTTGTCAGTGTGGGCTGTCCGTTTGAACCCAGCGGTGATTGGGTAGGTGGGTCTAATAGATCTCCTACTCTTACTACTCCTCATCCTCCTCTTTCTCTTTGTCATCTCCTCTTCGTCCTCCTCTCTCCCCCTCATCCTTCCTCTTCATCCTGTATTGCTTGCTCATGCCTCATTCGTCTCCACTATACCAGCCCCCCTGGCCACACACAAACACACACACACACACACACACACAGACACACACACACACACACACCTACACATACAAATACACACTCACAATCTCAAATTCTTCTGAATCTTCGTCTCTTCTCTCACCTTCTTGTTTAGAATGTCACCAAATGTAAAATTATCCCAACATCAAAGGCCAATTCAGAGGGAGAAAAAAATAAATTTTCCAACCCTTGTCTAAAAGAAAAAAAAAGGTCAAGATACACCGTCTTAATTACCCCTTTTCACACTGGTTCCGTTTGTACTCAAACTTGACATCATATCTCAGCATTTTTTCCAATAAAGTAGTGAATCTGCAACACGATTGTCACTTCAAATTAAGCTCAAATTGCATTGCAACCACAACTTTACTGGTGAAAACGAATAGTTTTACAGTTACATTTACCTTAGGTATAATTAGAAAGAAAAAAAAAAAAGATTTGAGAGAACTCCTGTCTTGCTGTAAACGGGGTAAACGCACCCATTGTTCATCTTAAAACATCTTCCCTACCTAACCACCACCTAGAAATAATACACTATATTATTAATGTTTTCCCTCCACAAAGGTTAACATTGCTGACATGAATTAAACTCGCAAAGATGAAACAAAATAAAAACTCAGTGACACAAATTGAGTCCACACCCCTGAAACAAAACCCGTGTATTTTTGTTTTTTTAAAGAGAGCGTTATGGTTAGATTTTTTTTTCTTTTTTTCTTTTTGTCTTATGACAGTGTCAATGTTGAACGGGTTAACTTACCGGGTGGATGACAATCATCGCAGAAACCATGTTTCCCCCTCCCCTCCATCTTCATATTATATAGAACCCGTCTTGACTAAATCCCTACCTGGCTGTAAAAAAAGTACTCTTGACAGGCGAACTGGAAACTAGGCGCAATATGGCAGGTATTGGAAATCAATAACGGAATGCGTGATTTGGATTGTGAATCCTTGAAAATAAGTTTGATAAAAAAAGAACTTTAAGTTGGTAACTGAGCGGAGACATGCAAGTAAACAATTGTTAATGTGTCAAATAAAAATCGGGATCAATTTTACTTGCATTCTGAAAAAAATGAAGCACTGTGAAACGTAATAAAAATTTGGATATTATTATCTTAAATTTTTTTTTTTGCTTTGCAATATTCTTGTAAAAGAACGTCACAATACATCGCATATCACTAATTAATTCCTCTAATACAGGGTTGGCTTCATTATTTCAAATGTTTACTCTCAAAACAATAGTAACAAAATAAAATCAAAGGTGTGTTTACCCTCCACGGAAAGGGCCAGCTCAGTTTGTCACCTACATGAATAGCTGTCGTCAATTTGTTCTCTAAAGTCACACCATTTGTTCTCTAAAGTCACACCACGACATTAGAGCGGAGGTGACGAATAAAGGTGGGCATGCACGATGGAGCCTTGTGTAACTCCGCAATATGCTTCAACAGTCGTAACGTCACTTCCCTCGTAATGACGCATGGTAACTTAGTAACTGGCTTTAAACTATCGGAACAATAGCGGACGCCCTTATGAAATATTTCTCCGACGAGCATAAACGCGTATCCAGAGGAAAAAAAAATTATAAATCTGATCGTGTTTTGACCTTTACACATTCTGATCACAAGACATATGAAAAGTTCTAGACAGCATGAAGAATAAAAAGTACCGATTTTCTTTGTTTAGAACCACGATGGCCGCCGTTGCTGGGCGACATCAGACTATTGAATCCAATTGATTTGTCGCAGAAAACTTTCTCTACGTCTATGAATCCCAGTTTCTCCGACAATAAGGACGACCTAGCTTAAAATAAATCTGATGCTTTGGCCAAAAAAGGTCAAATTCGTGTGCAATTTTAAATAAAAGCAAAAGCCAACTTGACAAAAAAAAAACAAACAAAACAAAACAAAACCAACAAAGAAACAAAACAAAACTACACAACCCCCCCGCCCCCATAGAAAAGCACCCCCCCCCCACTTATGTTATAAAAGTATTTTTAAGAACAATGAAAACGATGACACAATAATATGTGACCCAGGGTGTTCATCTGGTATAATGTCGGAAAGAACTAGATGAGGAAAAGTAAGTTTCAAGTCAATGATCAGAAAAAGATCTGTCTCCGTGTCAACGTCCATTAGGTGTGCGATTCCAGAAAAAATGGTAAAAAGTAATGTGCAATAGCAGTTTCAATGAAGAAAATAAATTACCAAATGCGAACGTTTCGGCCTCAGACCGTAGCCATCGTTATGTTATAGCCTGACACTGAAATCCAAAAGGGGTGGCAGTTTGACGTCATTATTTTGTTTTTGCACCGCCTAGTGAGTTGTCGTTAGAAGAGCTCATGGAAACAAGTCATTTCATTGGTTGAACTATTGAATACAACTCACGATTTGTTTTCTTTTGTGGCAAAAGACTGGCATGTTGACGTCATTTTTTGGTCATTGTCAGGCCATAACTTTACGAAGGCCACGCTCAGACCCATTCTTTAACCTATACCAAAAATAGTAAAAACGTCAATACATCATTTTAAATCCACGGAGAGGGCGGAAAAGTACCAGGCACGTATAGTCAGCAAATATAAAGTCGAAATGATATTTACTGCCGAACACACGTGCCAGATACTTTTCCACCGGCTGCGACTTCAGAAGTCTCAGGTTTGAGAGTTTTTGACAGAATGAGTGTCATTTTGATCGATTGATATTTGAATGAAGAGTCTTCAGGTCAAATTTTTTAAAAATGTGTTTTTTAAAGCATAGCAGCAGCGTGACCAAAGCGCTTAAAACTTTGGTCTTTTTGTAGGAATGTTCTGTCCGTAAACTGAAAAAGACAATTTTATAATTTGGCGAAAAAAATTACTCCCAATATCGATGGATTAAAATGACGCGCATGCCCAACATTCTAAAATTCACAGATCTTAGAAGTCTTTGAAGTCTCAGGTTGGAGATTTTTTGTCAACTTAAGAATCATTTTAATCGACCAGGCAGTATTTGAGGTAGAAGTTGTCTGGCCAAATTGACAAAAAAATGTTGTGTCAAAATGCGATGGTATTGTTGTTTTAATGAACAATAAAACGTCGGATGTCGAGTCATTGTACATAATGAAAGTTAAAAAGTTTGAATGTCGAGTCGTTCTGACTATCGACAAAGTTGATATATTCTGTTTTATGATTTGCGACACTAGCCGCAATGATTTGACACAACAAAAATTTGTTCTTTTTTTTCACTTTGGTAGTACATCACTATAGTGAATTAACCCTTTACCAACAAAACTGGTAAACTGGTACTTGTTTAAAATAATCAAGATACACTCTGTCTCCATGTAACTATCTAGATAGTCACAAATTACAATCGTGCACTATTAAATCTCCCACACTTTTGTCCCTAATCAAGAAAACGTATGCTATATCGATCGAAGACTTCTCAATTTTATGAGAATTGAACACATTTCGCGTCATTTATTTAATCGATATAAGAGTTAAAGGTCTTTTGGCCATAGTGAGAAAACGACTAGATATGTTTTATTTGTGTACAGCAGTGCAAACCAAGACATATTAAAAAAAACCCGAGCAAGTAAAAGCAATGTCACTGCTTTCTAATGTGGACTTGTGGTATGACAGTGGCTTTCTGATCGGAAGGTCCTGGGTTCGAGCCTTGGAAAAAGCTCTTTACTCACATTCTCACACCGTGCTCAGGTGTCAAATAAGTACCTGGCCGCCAACTTCTTTGTTTCTGTTGGAAAAAGTTGTAATATTGCCTAACAGGGGTCATATTTCGTTTTCCACGTTACGTATTTTTGTTGGTCGTTAGTGGATATTGCGATATATAAAAGCTCAAGTTTTTTAACAACCAGTAAGATATCATAATGACAGCATTGGCAGACAAAACCGGAAAGCGCTTTAAAAGGGTTAAATACAAGTTGACACGACGCAGGTTGCATTAAAATCTTTATCATAGTTTATTATCTTGTCCGTCGAGTTCGGTGCCGACGGTACGACCATCCGACCGGCTCTCCCAGATTGGAAGATCTTCAAGTCCTATTGGAAGAACGAGATTATATCCCTATGACAAATGACTTCGAAAGTCTACACGGACAGAGAGAGAAAGAGAGACAGACAGACACACACACACACACACACACACATATATATATATATATATATATATATATATGAGCCAAGGTCAAAAGGTGCCCGCCTGATACCAGTGTTAAGAAAATTTGATTTTTACTTAATTATGGGCTGTTTTCATTGGGTTAATGCTTGTAATCAATTGATAATATGAAGAAGAGATAAAATTAGATAGCTCAACATACTCTGTTCAACAGAATATGAAATAAACAACTTGAAAGTCAAATTTGAATGCTGTTTGGCATGTGCTTAAAACGAGGTCAACGCATCACCTTTTTAGAAATCATGTAGAAATTAAATGTGATGTTTTAGCTCACGTGATTTAAATTTGACTAATAGTATGAAGTCAAAATTTACTTTTAAACGCAATTGCAGTATATTACATATCTGATTAAGTTTCATATAGAGTTCTTAAAAAGTTGGTGTTGCTTGTGACCTTTGGTGTCATCAAACACAGCACAGTACTAAGACTCGACACGAAACTTTAAAGCTCATTTTTAATGTTTATAAAATCTTTTATTATGAGAAAAAACGATATATTTACTATCTGAATTCAAATCTTGGAGTAAATGTATACCGTTTTGCCGATATTGAGGTTTATTGGTTTTGGTGTCATTTGTCACAAGCAACACGGAATGCGTGAACACGTGGAAGTTTGTTTCGTTAAATGGCGATTCGCAATTTTGATCCACCCTTCTTACCAGTCTTTGAAGTGCAGCACTTTCATTTGCCTTTCCAGCGTGGCTCCAGGCAGAAAAGGTAAGTTGAACTTTGGTGTCATCGCTATTTTACATTGTCACAAGCAACACTTGATATTGGATATTACAAAGTGCCACCAAAAAATTATGTTTTCAGCTGTTATTCTATTTACAAATATGATATTATGACATCTCACATAAGACTGATTTTGACACAATTAATTATTTCCTTGTTATTCTAATTTTTTATGTTTCAGGGTTGTATCAATCAAGAAAAAGACAAAACTCAAGCTTTTGACGAATCCAGATAAAAGAAGAGTTGTCAAGAAATTTGATTTGATTTACTATTAACACACTAAATTACTACAAACTAGCAGATTTGAGCAGTAGGGCGGATGTTACGGTATGGTTACATGAATTCATTACCATGGCTGATATTTATCTAGTGTTTATTTGACTTCTGGTACTTTTTGTGACCATTGGTGTCATTGGTTAAAATGTCACAGGTGACACTTAAGTTTGAAGTTTCTAATGTATTTCTGTTTTCATGTTCTTCAAAGCTTGAAATGTCATTGAATTACATTTTAACAGGCTATATTACATGTGTTCAGTTGCTATTCTTGATTTATTGAGGCAAAATTGCGTTCTAGTGCCGATTTTGACCAAAGTAATAGCAACAATGGTATTACTAATTTCTAAGTATATTTCCAATTTGCAAGTATTTAGTTTCTTAAAATATTATTGAATTTCATTTTAGAGTAGGTTATTGTGCTTTTTTGACTGAAAATAATGATGTATTATGGACGAAAGTGTGATTTGGTGTTGCTTGTGACATAAGTAATGGTGTCACCGGTCTTATGTCACAAGTCACATTCAGATGCTCTAATTTCCATGTATATTTCTATTTTTGAAGTCTTTGGTTTCTGAAATATTATTAAATTCCATATTTAACTGTGGTTATTACACTGGTTTGACTGAAATTAATGATTTATTGTCGAAATTGCAATTTGGTATTGCTTGTGACATAAGTAATGGTGTCATCGGTCTAATGTCACAAGTGACACAATGTCGCTAAATAAGATATGCTTTGGTCACATTATTTCCCAACATTTTATTCCAAAAGTTTCTGAACATTGCTGGTAATAAGCATATGCAATATTGTTGTTGTTGTTAATGCACAAACATTTTTATGAAATAATATATTTGCATTCTATGTTGTTTGTGACCGATGACACCAAAAAAGCAACATTTTCTCCAATAGTTGGTATTATTATTGTACTATGATTGTTGTTGATTGTGTCTTTTTGTCTATAACTTACTAAATAAAGTTTGATACTCAACAAAAATCATTTGGTTATTGAGTTTTTTGTCTCATTTTGGTGTCACCGGTCACAGGTGACACCAGCAACCTATAGGTATTGTTGACGATATTATGCTGCGTTAGACCTTAAAGTTATCTAAAGGGCCTTTGATTCATGAAGTACAGGGTTTTTGCTACACATATAGAAACATGAATGGACTATTATGTCACTTTTATTTTGAGAAAAAAAATTGGCACCTTTTGACCTTGGCTCATTATATATATATATATATATATATATATATATATATATATATATATATATATATATATATATTACAGAGAGAGAGAGAGAGAGAGAGAGAGAGAGAGAGAGAGAGAGAGTAGTTTAATAGATCATTAGAATGGTTTGTTTCTAATCAATCCTAAGGTAAAACTTACTTTGGGATATTGTTTTTGTTGGCCGAAGAAGGGGTTTGAACCTGAAAAGTTCGAAGTTTAATATTTTGTTCTTTGTTTAAAGGTGTTTTACTCAAGTTTGTTCAATTCTTGTTCTGAGCCATCGGTGTGTCCGTGTTTAGAATCATTTCTTTGATTCTGAATTAGATTTAATTGCATAGGCTTTCCTTTCATCCCGACATAATGCCCGATGGAAGCCAAGGGCCACGAAATGGTTTTACAAGTGATAGCTCAGGGTGGAAAGGATGGATGGATTAACAGCAAATATTGAAAGTAAAAATAATCACTGTCTGCATATATATATACATATATATATATATATATATATATATATATATATATATATATATATATATATATATATAGAGAGATAGAGAGAGAGAGAGAGAGAGAGAGTTATATGAATTGACACAAGGAAAATTCCTAGGTTTGAAAGTTTTTGTCAAGATGAGGGTAATTCAAATCAATCGATAGTTGAAGGACGATCTTTAAGGCCAAATTTTAAAAACGTCCACGGTACGAGTTTTTTATTTAAAGAGCTTAAGTGCCATATTATGGCATGTGTAGCCCAAGTTTATACCAGTTTATGTAGCGTTAAACGGACTGTAACGAATGCTTTCTTCCCTTTAATAAGTTCTTTCCACATAACTAATAAACCCAGCTATCCAATTATGTTGGTTAGACAGAGGAAGTTAGTGGCAAACTGCCGTCTCTCGCCGAGGTGCCTATTCGCTTGCTTGAGATCATAACCCCCATAGTGCCTATTCGCTGCTGCTATGCATACCCTCTATGTGCCTATTCGCCGGCTCAAACCCTCGGACCTAATTTATACCTTAAGAGCGCTTTTAAATGTCAAATGAATTATTTTTGGAAACAATTTTATATTTGTATTTGGGAAAGGTTGACATGGAGATCAAAGCAAGCAGTACAAGATGTTCATCATTAACGTGTTGTGCTAACACTCTTGCTGCTCTCCAGCTAAACACATTTTATTGATTTTGGCCAGAAAACATTTATTTCATGTATCGATGGATTGAGACGCGTCAAAACGTCTGGAATTGAGACTTGAAGGACGTTCTAAAGAAATTTTGGGTTAAAGATTTTTCAATAGGTCCCTCCTCATTATTGATCGATAATTCAAATTAAGTTTTCTGACCGAATTGAAAAAAGAGTCTTTTTTCATTGTAGGCCAGTGTTGTCAATACATATTGACATAGATGACTTAAAACGGCGTTGGACATTAATGTGAAAGCCTGTGTATTTAACCCATCTCACACGGGGTTCCGTTTTACTCCAATTTCATTTTATATCTGATCTTGTCGTTTTTGCCGTAATATCATTCCCATAGTGCGACTTTGTGGTTATGTTGCATAATCTGCGCCTCAGACCCGTATATTCCTTGTTCGAGTCCCGCTTTAGGTGACACAAAAGTGAAAAAAAACTCTTTTCTAACTTTCTCTCACCGCACTCATGTGTAAAATGAAACAAGGATGTCTCTGTAAAAAAATATAAAGATAAATGAAATAGCGCTTCACTAGCGTCATGTGTTGTCCTACATGTAAACGTTTCAGTTGGCTTGGGATCCCTAGAAAGCACATAAAATTCTGTGGTAATTGCTCTGAATAAAAGCTCAGTTTTTTCTATCAGATATTTAATGAAATCATTATAATCCTGCCTTACAAACAATGACTTACTTATTTACTTATCTGAACCAGCTGAGCTGTAACTGCTTTGTTTTTCTTTTTCTCAGATCATTTTATTCTCTTTTATCAATGGACTAAAATGTCCACAACTTGTTAAAGAATAACAAACCTGAGATGTAGATTGTGACATTGTTTCATAAGGGTGCAGTTCAGGCGGCCAGCTCAGATAGAATGTCCTCATTTTAATTATAATAATATATGAATAACACATCTATCTTTCTTTTCCTCCATCAACAGTATCAACAATTTCACCTCAACAATGAAACCACCCAAATCGAGACATCATAATCCTGATTTGGTCATCCCCAAGGGTCAGCCAGGAGATCTGTGAGACCGTAGCTTACCTTAGATGACCTCAATTAATTGGAATGCAATCCTCTTCAAACACGTCAACAACAGAGGCCAGACCTGACAGGGAGTCACCACATTATAATATTTCGGGAGTCACCACATTATAATATTTCGGGAGTCACCACATTATAATATTTCGGGAGTCACCACATTATAATATTTCACAAGACGTATGATATAATATTAGAACGCATTTACACACATACACACACATTCACAAACACACAATAGTTCATCAATCTCTCCTCTATGACGTCATCAAACTAGTTACACCAATAATAAATTAATAAATCAAAATGTGTGTCTTCCGAAATATCATCACGTCAATCTCTCCCTTATTTGTATTTTATGCAGACAGCCTTGACCCTTGTCCATAACCATGATGTGCATTCTATTGCTGGGCTTTCGGGACACACTCTTAAATACTGTAATCACCAACTTCCAGGCCGACATGAGATGAATCATTCCGCAAGCAATACATCTTTAAGAGACAAAACGTCAACTTTCAACATTATAATGCTGTATTCTGAAAAAAAAACTTTCTAGGTTTGGTCAGAAAATTCGTCCTTTAATTATCGATCGATTCAAATAACCCTTTTCTTGTCAAAACCTCTTCATGGAAATCCCAGGATTGAGAGTTTGTGACAAGATAGAGTCATTTTAATTGATCGATAATTGGAGGATGAGGTTTCCACCAAACTTTTAACTTAATTTATTTTTTCAGAGTACCACAGTATACATCCTATACTACTGAAACAGTTCAATACCCTTTCGGACAGTGACCCATTCGGACAGTGACCCATTCGGACAGTGACATAATCATAGCCAAAGCCAGTTGAATTTCTATATTTACTAATTCGTTTTAAAAAGGGCGTCAAACGAAAACCTGGCAACTCATGTCCATTACAATTCAAATCCATTCTATTCCCCACCCTCCACAAACCACCAAAAACTCACGGACATACCGAAGACAGAAGGAATTTCTTGTTTATATATAAATTGGAATGAACAATTCCCAAATGTGTTCCCACCACATCTATTGTGTTGTGACCCAATGGGTCAGTTGGTAGGGCACTATCTTCACATACAAAGGGACCGAGATCGATAGAAATCATATTCATATTTCAAAAATATAATGCAATCAAGATTCTTTCATCACTTCGTGCCTAAGCTAAGTTTCTTTTGACCAATTGTGCCTAACCTTTAACTATTAAACCATAGACACACTACAAAGACATTCGTTAAAAAATATGGCCAGAAAACTCGTCCTTCACATATCGATCGAATTAATGACCCTGATCTTGACAAAAGCTCTCAAACCTGGTAATTCGTGAAGTCCCAGGTTTGATAGTTTTTTTCCAAGATGAGAATCATTTCAATCGATCGATGTTTGAAGGACAAGTGTTTTGGCTCAATTTTTTAATATGATGTGTTTTTCCAGCTTTCGCAGTTAACTGGTTAATATGCTCAGTGCTGCTGTTGGCTGGGAGTTGTTTTGTCAAGCGCTTTGAGCAGATTCTGTGGATATAACGCTATGTAAAACCATGATTTTGTCATAACGTGTGACATTTGACATTACGAGAATGTTACCAGATCATTTTAAGTCACACTGAGCATAAAATATAAAAGAATTACTTGCTTCTCGTTGAGCTAACGATTGAATCCGTTATATATATTCAGAATTTCTCTATTAGCATTGAGTAACCAGGGGGTTTTCACTTCAAGAAAAACACAAGCCTTATAAAGGAATATGAACAAAAATAATTCCCCTGAAATGAATTCAACAGAATTTTAATTAAATAACGTATGAATAGTTTATCAATAATCAAACGTATTGGATTATAGTCTCCTATCGTTGTTAGTACAAATGGATTTTTAAGTCGAAACTTTCCTCTCCTATGCATTTTGCTCCTTTGCCGAAGCCTGAAATTACACCTATGTTCAACGTGTATTACTTTTACAATCTCATAGGTTTTGTAATTTGTTAAAAAAATACTAACAGGCAATTTAAGACTATTTATGTTTAAAAGTCTTCCTGTCTCCCGTCTTCCATGTGTGACCAACTATGTCATCGTGGTATTGGTGTCCTAATGAACTAGATAGAAAAAAATTGAAGTAAAAATTAAATAATTAAACTTCGTGAAGTCCCAGGTTTGAGAGGTTTTTTTGCCAAGATGAGGATCATTTCAATGGATCGATATTTGAAGGACGAGTTTTCTGGACAAATGTTTAAATACGTGTTTTTCTAGCTTACGGCAGTTAACTAGTTAAAACTAAACAAAACAACAAAACTTATCTCAAGAAAGGATGGATTTATTTTTTACTCAGATGTCCCAACGAGCTTAAAATTTGATTTTAATCATCATAATGTACATCTTGACATAATACCGTTTTGGCACGGTTGGGCATATTATATTAATCTCAGTTTTTTCAGGATTGCATGATAAGCAAGCATCGACATAGGAAGATTGTGTTAACTGTTAGGGAGTCGTCACACATCAACGCTTAATGCGCTACAAGTTGTGAGCAAACTGTGAAACGATGTCGGGTGTTTGGACACGGGGTGGGTCCTGTCGCAGGCAAATGTAATCATACTTGTATTCAAAATGGTTTCGACACATTATTCTTTTGGGACGACTGGAGATGGTTTTCATTGATGAATTAAAAATAGAATATATTATAATACGTGCGTGTGCTTGCGTGCGCGCGTGCGTGCGCGCGTGCGCGCGCGCGTGTGTCTGTGTATGTGTGTGAGCGTGTGTGTTTATGTGACGCACATTGACAGAGGATACTGTCACTATTCAAAATGTTTTGTAAGGAAAATAAGAGAAGAGAGATAACATGGAGTATGGTCGTATGGGTCATCAGATACACATGAATAATGGATGTATGGGTCATCAGATACACATGATGATGGATATATGGGCCATCAAATACATATGAAGACTGGATGTATGGGTCATCAGATACGCATGAAGAATGGACGTGTGGGTCATCAGATACACGTGAAGAATGAACGTATGGGTCATCAGATACTCATGAAGAATGAACGTATGGGTCATCAGATACACATGAAGAATAAACATATGGGTCATCAGATACACATGAAGAATGAATGTATTGGTCATCAGATACACGTGAAGAATGAACGTATGGGTCATCAGATACTCATGAAGAATGAACGTATGGGTCATCAGATACACATGAAGAATGAACATATGGGTCATCAGATACACATGAAGAATGAATGTATGGGTCATCAGATACACATGAAGAATAAACATATGAGTCATCAGATAAACATGAAGAATGAACGTATGGGTCATCAGATACACATGAAGAATAAACATATGGGTCATCAGATACACATGAAGAATGGATGTATGGGTCATCAGATAAACATGAAGAATGAACGTATGGGTCATCAGATACACATGAAGAATGTACATATGGGTCATCAGATACACATGAAGAATAAACATATGGGTCATCAGATACACATGAAGAATGGATGTATGGGTCATCAGATACACATGAAGAATGAACGTATGGGTCATCAGATACACATGAAGAATAAACATATGGGTCATCAGATACACATGAAGAATGGATGTATGGGTCATCAGATAAACATGAAGAATGAATGTATTGGTCATCAGATACACATGAAGAATAAACATATGGGTCATCAGATACACATGAAGAATGGACGTATGGGTCATCAGATACACATGAAGAATGGATGTATGGGTCATCAGATACACATGAAGAATGAATATATGGGTCATCAGATACACATGAAGAATGGACGTATGGGTCATCAGATACACATGAAGAATGGATGTATGGGTCATCAGATACACATGAAGAATCAATGTATGGGTCATCAGATACACATGAAGAATGGACGTATGGGTCATCAGATACACATGAAGAATGGATGTATGGGTCATCAGATACACATGAAGAATGAATGTATGGGTCATCAGATACACATGAAGAATGGACGTATGGGTCATCAGATACACATGAAGAATGGATGTATGGGTCATCAGATACACATGAAGAATGAATGTATGGGTCATCAGATACACATGAAGAATGAATGTATGGGTCATCAGATACACATGAAGAATGAATTTATGGGTCATTTATATTTACTGTACCTTTCATCATTTTACAGAATACCGAGTTGCAGTAGACCATTGCATGATCTTCAATTCTTTCCTTATGTTATACGGATAAACAATGGCAAAAGGCCTTTTTAATTGGTCCAGAAATGTTTTACTTTATACAATATGTTAACAGATTAATGTGACCCCCCAACTCGTCCAAGAAATCTCAAGTTGAAGGCTTTTTGACAGACTGAGGGTCAATCTTAATCTTGTCGAAACTGAAAGTTCTTTTTTGGGCGAATTTATTCTCACATTGGTGTCTTCGACTGCCAGCCAATCTAGACCAATTCCATTATCACCATTTATCTAAATTCTAATATATTATTAAGACTTGTTCTACTTGTTATCATTATATCTTATTTGTTTTATGTCATTGTTGCTCGAAAATTCGATGAGTTGTAAATATAATTCACAGGTAATATATTATTTTTGATATTTTATTGAGTTCATCTTCTAACATTCCAACAACGTCGACTTTTTATTCCGCTTGACATGAGAACATTTCATGACTGTAATTATTATTATTATTATTATTATTATTATTATTATTATTATTATTATTATTATTATTATTATTATTATTATTATTATTATTATTATTATTATTATTATTATTATTATTATTATTATTATTATTATTATTATTATTATTATCATTATTATTATTATTATTATTATTATTAATATTATTATTATTATTATTAATATTATTATTATTATTATTATCATCATCATCATCATCATCATCATCATCATCATCATCTTCATCATCATCATCATCATCATCATCATCATCATCATCATCATCATCAATCACAATGTGTTGATATATTTTTTTGTAATTGGTTGTTGCATTTCATTTTGATGCTTTTAATAAAAGAATGTAAATGAGCGTACTCGTGTTTTTTTTTTTTTTTTTGGTTTTTAATTCAATTTATAAACTGCTGTAAGGTGACGTTAGGCTTGCCTTGACATATCAAGACCCGGCAAATCGAGTACGAACCCTTACCAAAGGGTTCGAATGGATAGAAAATTTCACTTACATCCGAAAGACCCGGGTTTGAGCACACTTTCAACTTCTCGTCTTGAGCAAGAAACGGAGCGCCTGTTGTTCACTCTACGGCGCTACACTGCATGCAGCTGACACCTGGGTAGTATTTTGTCTTTTTTTCCAAGACACTCAAGTAAAAAATCCCCATAAAGATGAGTAAATGGAATTTTATTTTATTTTATCTATATTTGTCTTTAAACATGCAATTTACTTACTTACTTACTTAATCCTCTTCGGGCCTTGAGGCACATAGGGCATCCACCAGACATCTCCATTTTTGCGATCGGCTGCTTTTGCGGTGGCTGTATTCCAGGACAGGCCTGCTTCCTATAATTCTTTCTCCATGGTCCTTCGACAGGTTTCTTTGGGTCTTCCCCGCTTTCTCTTCCCATCTGCTGTCCAGTACAAGGCTGTCTTGGGAAGTGACCCTTTTTCCATTCTGGCCACAAGACCCAGCCAACGCCATCTGCTTCTTTTTATTTGGCTATCAATGCTAGTGCAGTCCGCTTTCTTTAATAGATCCACTGTTCTTATTTTTGTAGGCCAAAATAAATTAAAAATTCTTTTTAAACACTTGTTCTGAAAGGCTTCTAGTTTCTGTATTAAGGAGGATGTCATTTTCCAGCTTTCACTTCCATAAAGCAGTACACTTAAAACATTGCTCTTGTATATTTTCAGCTTTGTCTTTCTCATTATTTGCTTTGATTTCCAAAAGTTTTTCAGCATGCCGAAAGCCTGGTTTGCCTTTAAACATGCAATTTGGCCAAGATCAAAGAATGGTCAACACAACACTACACTATTGTGAAGATCTATCATTCATTGGGAGAGGAGTCGATCAACCCTTATGAACTGTTCTGAAACATTTGTCTAAACGTGAGTGACACAATGCAGAGGACTACTCTAGGATTTTGGACCTGTACATCTGGATGACGTGACCAAGTAGAACGTGCAAAGTACATAATAAACCGCTACAGGTGTCCTGAAATTGAAACTTTTGAAAGCCACCCGATGTCTCCTCTTTCTGGGATCGCTTTAGTGAAGCCGAGGGAACCTTTTTTTCTGTACCATCGTCAAATTTGGAAATCAGTACAATGACAACCACCTTTTAGATATTTTGACTAGCAAAAAATAACTTAAATATCATTAGATTAAAATGGCCATAAACTTGCGAAAGTCATTCATTTGGGTTTTATTTAAATCGTCTTTTTGTTTGAGATTCAAGACTTTTAGATATTGTTTGGGGTTCAAGATATAGGAGTATTACGTATAAACGTTTTAACCAAGAAATGAAAAAAATGTTCTTTATAAAATTATGCGACATCCCTGATGTCAGTCATGTTGCTTTGTCCAATAAGGTTTATCAACGCCTATAAAGGGCTGCACATCATATTATCATATATCATTACTAGTGTGAAATATTTGTCGGTCACTAGGTGAAGAAAAAATTATATAGGATTTTAAAGCACACTAATTAAACAGGTAATTTGCTGGTTATAAAATCATTTTAAAAGATGGTATAGAGATGGAATAAATCAAGTTTATAACTGAGTGGGAGCTAAATTTAGTGAGTAAACAGGAAGGCGGTTTAACCAGGTAAATTTCTCCGGTTTAAATTGAAGGTCTTATAATATCCCTTATAATATTGAAGGTCCCAATAGTTAGTAGAGCTCTCAAATCAAAATCCAAGAGACGGTATTGATCCCGGGATCAATGAATGATTAATCCTGACCCAGCTAGCTATTCACTTTGCAATTTTACTCTGTCAGAGCTGGCGGAAAGTATTTTGCGACAGGTAAGCATCCCATCTAAAGGGTAGTCAGCAACAATTACATATTGTTTCTCCTTAGATTTTCAATTTCATTTTCATCATTCTGCCAAATAAACAACTCGACACTCCCAAGGCTATCTGAGGTCATTTTTAGTAATGATATATTATTCAATGACGTTCTCTCTCTCTCTCTCTCTCTCTCTCTCTCTCTCTCTCTCTCTCTCTCTCTCTCTCTCTCTCTCTCTCTCTCTCTCTCTCTCTCTCTCTCCTATTTATCTCAATGTCATGAGGTACAGAAACAGTTGTAATCTGGATCGCTTTGTGTCTATTGTGGAAAAAACTGACACAAGTGACACTGATGAGGTAAAGTCAGGTTTATAAACATACACAGTAGAATAATGAAAAATGAGAGATTTTATTTCCGAAATGCGATTCAATAAGCACCTGTTTTAAATAGGCCACAATTTATGCAGTTTACCTCGTTATGTTTTGACACTTACATAATGTCCGCCTTTTCGCAGATGATACATTTGTATGGACACATAAAGACGATAGAAGACGGCTAGCACTGAATAGGAGCTTTTCAAAATCGGTAGGGAATTAAAATGGCTAATGAAGTTCAATGTGTCTAAATGCAATGTCATCATCGTTTGTAAGAACAAACGCAATCAAGTTTTAACTTCAACTTTAACCACACGATCAATATTTAGAACGAATCAACAAAAATCCTTGGACTCATTTCTTTCTCGAAACTTCGGGGATTTCCAACAGAAAGACGCATACAATACTATAGTGAAATCTACATTTTTTAATATATGTGGTGAAGCAAGCATCCTTTTAAAAAAACAACACAAAAGAAAACCCCCCAAAAAATCTTGTTGAAAAGCAGAAAAGGATCTTTACGGATTATCACTTAAAATGCTCTTCAACACAATCATCACACCAATAACGACCCTGAAGTTCACAACCCCGTTGTAAAAACAACAAAATCCAGACATTTTACAAGATCTACACCAAACAAGTCTTTGATCCATTTCCAAAACACATGCAAAGCAAAACAAGACAAATCGGAGGACATGCTACAAAACTGACGATGCGAACAGATCCAGCTCTATCAAATATAAGACTCCACTTCCTCTTTTCCTAAATGTTGTGTCTTAGGAACAACATACCTACCCATTGTGAAGCCACTGAAACAAGATGCCTAGAAACGTTTGATAAAAAATGTTACAGCGAGAGACAGACTAAAGCCCAGGATCTATCTAACGGCTCCCACTGCGCTGCCGCACTCTGAAAAAACAACAACACAACAACCACAACACAACCGATGTTCCATGTCGGACACGACGTTGGAGATCATGGTTCGCCAGCTCTCTCTCTCTCTCTCTCTCTCTCTCTCTCTCTCTCTCTCTCTCTCTCTCTCTCATCTGCGAGTTTCGCACATTGATTTATGGGGCTTCCTACGTACGCTGCAACATTTCCAAGCCAGCTTGTCCTTCTTCGTCCTCGACCACGCTTGCCTTCTATCTTTCCCTCTCCAATGGTCTTCTGTAGTGAGTCGTGCCTTCTGATGTGGCCGAAATATCGGGGTATCCTCTTTCTAATAGTTGAAATGATCGTTGTTGATGTTATTCCTAAAGTTTGGAGTACTTGATGATTTGTTTTCTTTTCCTTCCAGGATACCCTTGCAATTCTTCTATAGGTCCACATCTCAAATGCTCTGAGTTTCTTTTGTTTTATTATAAATTTGGCCAGAAAACGTGTCCTTCAAATATAGGTACGGAAGTCCCCGACTTGAGAGATTTTGGCAAGATGTGGGTCATTTTAATCGATCGACATTTGAAGGCCAATATTTTAAATACGTTCCTTTTTTTCACAGTACGTCAATATCCATCTGTCGTCCACTTTCACGTGTTGTAGAGCATCCGTTTGAACATTGCATTGCGACGCAGCTGCATGGGGGACGTGAGGAAAAGTCTTCGGAAATTGTAGTACATAGTCAGAAAGACGAGTCACGGTTGTCTAAATAATCGGTCTGCCAAACCATCAAATTCATCAAGAATACTATAAATAATGTTTTGACATAAGCGGCTTTAAACTAGCTTTAATTTAACGCTTTTTACGGAATAATTCCTCATAGCCATAGCAATGTGTTAAAGCACCCTATGATAAATGCTCACTAATTTGAAAGCCTTATGATTTAACAAGTAGCCAATAAATGGCGATGGTTACAATGTATCTCTCTATCTTTCAAATATTTCGTTACACTGATCTAGAATAAGAGTAATCTGTAGTCAAATCACGCATCTGTCTTGTTGGAATGTTTACATGTCACCCATCCAAGGGTCAAATGTCACTCATCCACGGGTCGAATGACACTCCATCCACGGGTCGGGTGACACCACCAGGTGGATAATCCGATAGAGAAAAATACGTCAGGGTCAACAATTATCTTTTTTGACACTTGTAAAGTAATGTGGAAAAAATGAATAAAATTATCGTCTTTGACAAGATTGACACTTACCTTAATAGAGTTGAATGGACGCCAAGACAGTCGAGGGAGAACAGGTGGGAGTGAAAATAACAATATTATTGACACAAATCCTAAAACGAGAAGGAAAATAACTGATTTCAAGTAAATATTCTTAAGTAAAGGAAAAACATGTCTTTAAAAAAGAAACAAGCATAACAAATAAATTAAAAAATAGAATTTAAAAACAAACAGCCCCCACCACCCAATTAATAAAATAAAACAAAATCACACACAAAAGAAAATATCGAAATATCTAAGCAAAACATAAGTGCGGGAAAGGGGGCGGGGATAGGGAGATTGGAGAGGAAGAGAGAGAGAGAGAGAGAGAGAGAGAGAGAGAGAGAGAGAGAGAGAGAGAGAGGGCGAGAGAGAGAGAGAGAGAGAGGGCGAGAGAGAGAGAGAGAGAGAGAGAGAGAGAGAGAGAGAGAGAGAGAGAGTCTCGTAAAATTCAATTGCCACTTCAAAGTGAAATAACTAAATCTAGTCCTCGTAGAAATATCTAACACCTGTAGCTGAGGAGTCAAGATTAAGTTTTTCAAAAAAATTGGGTTGTCCTACGAGACGTTTGGATTGGAAGGTCCAATATTCGAGTCTCGATCTGAGCGGCGGCGCATATTTGAGTCATTTACACAAATTCTCACAGCCCACTCAGGTGTAAAATAAGTACCTGGTCTTTAACAGAGTAAAAAAATGTAATATCGCCTAACTGACGTCATGTCTCGTCCTATATATTAAATGTTGCTGTTGGCTAAAGACCCTTTGTAAAGCGCTTTGAGCATGTCTAGTTCATATTGCACTATATACATGCTCAATTTAATGTTTCGTAGTGTTTTTATGCACCTCCGTTGACGGTGTATTTTAACGGATCGTTTTTATACACCTCCGTCACGCATGCGCATTCCACCCAATTTCATTAGCGATATTGTGTTTCTTCATTTGGACATGGCGAAAGTTATATTGTGACATCTGTAGGATGTCTTTGTTAATAAATTTATATAAAAATATTAATAATTTAAAAAATCGAAATATAAAACCAGAAAATAGAAGTTGCATTGAAGGTAAAGTAATGTTTTAGAAAGACCTTATTAAATGTGATTAACAGTCAGGTGGCTCCGTAGCGCAGTGGACAAGCTGTCAGACTCCAACCTTGAAAGTACTGGGTTCGATTCCCAATGTTGACTTTTTTTTTTTTATTTACTTTGTTTTTGTTTGCTTTTTTTTCTTTCTTTTTTTTTTCAAAAACTTTTTATCATGTTTTTTAAAAAACTTCGATTTTAATTTTCTAAAATTATTTATTTATTTGAGATCAGTATTTGTATGCCATGTTTCTGTTTACTTTTGATTTTTTAAATTATTGTTATTATTCTTTAATTTATTATCATTGTACATCGGTAATCACTAAGCAGCGTGCTAAACTACAATCTAAAACTATTTAAACCTCATGGACGTATGCAGCAACAACTTTACCATCACCGCCAACGGAGGTGCATAAAAACGGTGCGTTTTTGTACACCTCCAATGGAGGTGTATAAAAACTGTGCGTTTTTGTACACCTCCAACGGAGGTGTATAAAAACGCCACCTTAATGTTTTTAAGTCACCAAAGCGAAATTACGTCACCAATATCATGTTGTCGTCATTAAAACGTAGTTACGTCCCTAACAATGGGTGACATATCTTCAATCTGTAGTTATTTCACCAATATCAGTGTCAGCCCTGTCCAATGATAGTAATGCCTTAGCACTAGGGAACACCACGGCAAGGAGTGCAGGATTTGATTATAAGGCATGACAGGTCTTCCATTTGTTTATATTGGCATTGGAGTGACGTCATCAAAATAAATTCATAAATCCCCATTATGCAAGGTTGGCTAAATTCCACTCCACAAACTTAATTAAATCTGAGGTGCTTATTACAATAGGAGACTTGAAGCGTACAATGACAAAACAAATTACAAACTATGCATTTTTTTTCTTTGAAGAAAAGAAGTTTAAGGTTTCAGAATTTTCATTTATTGGGAGTCATTTTTTGTCATTCGAATTTATGAGGAAAGAGCGTCTCGATAACTTAGTTGGTAGAGCTCTCGTTTTTCACGCAAAGGAACCGGGATCGATTCCAGATGAAGTTGGAGATTTTTTTTCTGACCCTCTTTTCCATTCAGCAGTGATTGGGTGAATGGGTCTTATAGAAAGTATTTTGTGATAGACTAGCGTCCTATTCAAAAGGTAGCAAGCAATTGCTATTGTCCGTTTCACGCAATAGAAACCGAGATAAACCCCTGTTCCATGGGCCTAATTGCTCTGGAGGACTACTTTTTTATGAGCGAAAGGTTATCTGGCAGAATTTTAAAAAACAACATTTTAGACTAATGCAGAACTCACAAGGACTTGAAAATATGGCTTATTTGTATAACGCTGCCATGTCTTGTTGCAAAGTCAAGCGACTCTGAGTTTGTTTAGTGACCGGATTGGTTTCTATTGATAACACAACTCCAACACCCGGTGCCATTGCAGAAGGCGCTTTACATAAATTACCCCACTCAACTCAATGAATGTGAAAGTGTCTTTCTTTAGGGTAATGGTCGATATTAGGGAATGATTTAAGCACTGTACTGGGGGTCCCGATTGCTCAGTTGGTAGAGCACTCGCTTCGCAGGCAAAGGGACCTAAACGATTTTTTCTGGTCTTTTTGTATACCCAGCAGTAAATAGGTAGCTGGGTCTGCTAGATCTGGCGGAAAGTACTTTGCGATAAACTCGCATCCTATCCAAAGGACGCTATAGAAATCGGGATACAATCTGGCTCCATGGACCCAATGGCTCTGACTGATTCTAGACAAAGCATTGGGAATTCGGGGGAAATCTAAATAAACGCTAATTTTAAAGAAAAAAAATCCTAGTTATGAGCATTTGATGGAATCGCTCGTGCCATAATAAGTTTGTATTTATTTATTGTTTTCTTCTTTTAAAATCAGTCTTGCCGCTTGCCAATAAGGGGAACGAAATTAACGTCACTAAGCTCTTTGATATTTTTTTTAGACAGACATTTTGGGGATAAGCTCTAAGAAAATTATATCAATCAGACTATAAATGTTTAAAGTTACACATAGCATTGTGTGTTGTTGGTACGTTAGCTCCGGCTGACGGGTGTTTTTAGTATTTTACCTAAACGCATAGCATCAGTTTTATTGGTTGAGACATATGAATAATCGGATTTGAAAAGCGTGCAAGACAGCTGCACATCCCCTATCAAAATCAAAATCCTTTTGTAAACCTCAACGGAGACCTACCTGATACCTCCGCTGATAAAGATCTAGTTGGCCACTCCTGAAGGAAGACTATGCCAGGCAATGACAAAACGTCTTTTTACATTTTGACAAAAAATATCTTTACCACCGATATCAATCGATTCAAATGGCCCCCATAATGTAAAAAAAAAAAGAATAAAAAAAAAGAATTCCGGAATAACATCAAAACAAACCCCTTAAAATTGAGTCGTATTTCATATATATAAACATATATATATATATATATATATATATATATATATATATATATATATATATATATATATACATATATATATATATATATATATATATATATATATATATATATGTATATGTATGTATGTATAATTTGTATATCGTAAAATAGTATAATGTGTAGGCCTATATGTATATATATACTTTTATGTGTATATAGAATATTCTGAGTTCTCGTAATTGAAAATTTTCTGGCCAAATCTAAAAAGGCATTTTGTCAGTTTACGACAGATTTGGCAATATCAGCGCTGAGACAGTTTATTGTTGAAAATTGAATGAACCTTAAAAATGACGCTAAGATATGCCATAATCTGATTAGGTAGATTATTTAATTTATCAATGCCTAATAATGTCTTGACGGGACCCGATACATGGACAGATATAAATCCCCGATGCAGTCGAAATTTTTAAAATTTTAAAAGAACCTTTTGTCTCCTTAGCAGTGATTGGGTTGCTAGGTCTGCTTGATCTTGAGAAAAAAAATTACATTTTATCGTCCTATCAAAGAGATTGCAAACACTTTATGTTGCCTGATTCATGCTACAGCGATCAGGACAGATCCCGAATCATTCAATGAACGTAGAGCTCTGAGGGATTTCTTGATTTTCAAAATTAAAGCACACGTGTCGATCGAGGTTTACTTTTGATCCTTCAGTCCATTGTCCACCCAACATATATCCGAATTCTTCACCAGGATGGGTACACGCATATGCTTACACACAAAAAAATATATAAATATTGATAACATAAATTTGAAAAATTTTCATCTCTCTTTAAAACATCCATCCACCTGTCTCCCTGCTAGTCAAGGACATAAAATGACAGGGTCAATGCTAAACCAAACATTATCTCATTACAAAACACGGGCACATAGATTTTTAGAAAGAAGACAAAGTAGAACAGCAGCATTCTGCCCCAATAATCACATCACAATACAAGGCAACGACCACCGAAAGAAAGTGACATTGAATAACATTGAATAATAAAACCAATGGAATCATCTGTTACCATGAGTATTTGCTATCGACAAATCCTTTCTCACTTTCTTTTAGTTATCGTCATCTTGCATTGTGACTTAATTTTTTAGTGAAACGTAAGGCAAAATATTATATAACCGATGGCTACACTTGGACACACAACACGTCACAAATGAGTACAAGACTTTTCAGCCACTTTACCAAGCATGGATTTGACATGGTTTATAAGTAGAAGTCAGATGTTTTGGAGGTTATACACTATTCGAACCATACAACAATTATTCTTAGTTTTAAAAGTTCAAAGGGCATTCGTGACTATTCGAACCATACAACAATTATTCTTAGTTTTAAAAGTTCAAAGGGCATTCGTGACTGACATAACCAACCAACCATAAAGAAGACAAATCATTGAATGAGAGATGATAAAGACACGAAGAAAAAGTACATAATAAGTATAGATGATTCCAATACAGTTTTTCTAGTTTGTTTTTCATACCCCACAAAAGCCACAAGTATGTTTCTTAAAGGATTGGTCTCGTGCATTCAAATAACAACAAGTCAATTAATCATCATATCCCTAACATTTGCATTCGGAGAAAACCACATAATAAAACCATAAAAGAAGTCAACTATGAATCAGGTTTGATACTTCATTGATAAACATCTGTTCTCATTCAACTGTAAACATGATCTGTACACACGCCATAAATACAATACTAGCATACTTAATGCGTTGTATGAATTTGATGTATAATTCTCACGAGTTCTCCAACGCACTAATCTAAGTAACGTTTAATGTTTATAGTCTATGAGAGAGAAATTAATGAGAACAAATCACCTCTCTAGCGATCTAAAACAATTTCAAAGAGCTGAGCGACGCCAACTTCATCCAGTCAATTCTGTCAGGTATCTTTGAAGAGCTGCATGTTAAAGACTTTTGAGAATTTGGGTGCTAATCTATAAAGTAAATGTTTTCTGGCGGAAACTTTAAAAGCCTTTTTGTCGGTGTACGATCGTATTGACAACTTAAAGTCAATTTGAGAGAAATGAAAGGTGAGAATAGGATCGCCTTTCCTGTTATTTAAAACAAACCAATCGAAAACAAACTGTTAACCACTTAACTCCTCTGGGAAGATAAGTATTTAAAATTTGGCCACAAAACTCATCCTTTAAATACATATCGATCGATTTACTCGTAACTAACCGTCGTCTTGACAACCCCCCCCCCCCCCTAAAACCTAGGACCTCTTCGTGGTAAAATGAGTCGAAAAATATTGTGACATCGGCCTACGGCTTTATGTCTAGTCCCACATTATATTCTGTGCTGCTGTAAAGCGCTATTGTACATTAATTAGATATTGCCCTAAATGAATGCCGAATGCTTCTTATGTTTCATTTGTCCAAAAGATCTAAAAGATCCAATGATAATACATGGCCGATGTTGAGGATAGGTGGTCTATTCATTAATATTTCAAATTTCAGATGCCCACTTCATTTCACTATATTTTTTTTAAATGTCCAAGTTATTCCAAGACACAATATCCGTTTTTTTCATATTCATCCCATAGTCTTTTAAAGAAATGAATGGTCTTCAAATACAAACGGTAGAAGAAACTTTTAAACTAAAGATTCACCCACGAAAAAGTGTCTCTCACCCATTTGTCTTCGAAACCACCAAGCCTAAAATGTTACAGTAGATTTTCAAGAATCATTCTGGTTAAGGCATTGCTCTGTGACCCGGAAGGTTCCGGGTTCAGGCTCCGAAGTCCCAGGTTTGCGAGTTTTTGCCGGGATTTAAATCGAAAGATATTTGAAGGAAGAGTTTTCTAGCCAAATTTTTAAATACAAGTTTCTCCAGAACACGACAGTTGACTGGTTCACGACCACCGGTAGCAAACATTCATCCTCAATTCTGCCGTACTTGAAAAAACACATATTTAAAAATTTGGCCAGAAAACTCATCCTTCACATATCGACCGATTTAAATGACTCTCATCTGGGCAAAAACTCTCAAACCCGGATCTTGGGGGGAGTTCCCGCTTTGAGAGTTTTTGCCAAGATGAGAGTCATTTAAATCGATCGATATTTGAAGGACGAGTTTTCTGGCAAAATTTTAAAATAATAATATGTGTTTTTCCAGAATACGCAGAATTCTAAAATCAATTCCAATTTAAATGTCTTTTTACATGTCAGCCGGTGATTTAGGCTCGAAAAACAAACAGGATACTTCATTGAGGAACGAAGATCTTCTTTTTGATACGGCCTTTGATATGGGTTAGAGGGAGATAATAAAATGATACTGTATAATTAACAAACGCTAAATTAATATTCACGAGGTTGTCTGCAGCCATCCATCAACAATTCAAAGGGGATACAATGTTTACTGACACAGTGTATAAAATATAAATTCATTCATCAAAATCTGTCAATATGAATGAGAGGAAAGACCGTCTTGTTAACAGAGTATCAAAATTCAAAGCGCATAATGCATGATTTGGAGCAATAGCGACAACTGCAACAATAGAAAATAAAATTTGAGTGACAATAACATAAACAAAAGTTTACAAAAAGTCAAAATGACACACCAAAGCTAAACGCTATTGATATTGCATTTAAAAATCACTACCTGCCAAAATCCACACACAAAACTATGTGTAACCTTTAATGTTTAAAATCAATTAGATGGAATTAAATGAGAACTAATGGCCTCTTAGGCGGTATAAAAATATCAAGGAGAGGAGCACAATAACGTTAACTTCATTCTCTCTAATTGTGCCCTAAGAAATTCTCCTCGTCTATGATAAAACAAACATTTTAAAAAGATTGGCGACAGTGAATAAAACATGACTATCAATTTGACCCTAAGATGAAATACCACTCAAAACAATGGAAAGCCCATGAAGAACCCCCCCCCCCAAAAAAAAAACAAAAAAAAAAAAAAAAAAAAAAAAAAAAAAAACAAAAAAACAAACAAACACAAAACAAAACAAAAACAAAACAAAACAAAACAAAAAAAAACAAAAAAAAAAAAAAAAACAACAAAAAAAAAAAAAAAAAAAAAAAAAAAAAAAAAAAAAAAAAACAAAAAAAAAAACAAAACAAAAAGAAACGGCAAGGATGAACAGCTTTGTGATAAACGTCATACGCACCGATCATTTGGCACATGGCAGGCATCATTATGTTTGACTATCTTCCAAAGATCAAAATAATGGACGGGGAATACGACTCTCAACTCTGGAATAGCTGAAACATGAGTCAGTTACAAAACATCCAGGTAAAGTTAGAATAAATGTTCACTGCGCCGTCTCATCGTCCGCAGTGTCAACAGCAGCAGCAGCAGCAGCAGCAGCAGCAGCAGCAGCAGCAGCAGCAGAAGAAGAAGAAGAAGAAGATGACGATTGCGGGTTGGAAATCAAACCACATCCTCTCTACGAGTTAATTCCTTAAGACTTTTAAAAAATGTTCCGTAAACTAAAAAAAAACAAACATCAAAAGAAAGCGTTTTAAAGAAGAAAATGACGTTCTGAGAGAAGACTAGTTTTAAGCCAAATCCAAATCCTTCTACTTTGAATGCCTTTTAAAGGTCAAGAAGACATGGGAGAATTATATAACTTTAGCTGGTGACCATAATGTAGAAAAAGGTAAGAGTTCAAATTTCATGAAAATCGTATAATTCCTTTACGATGGGGGCAATTTATATTTGATCAACCCGTGTATAAACATGGACATAATATAAACACGATTACAACCTTTTAAGTGACAAAAGATAGTATCAATATGTAGCCTAGAGGTTGGATTGATGAAGATTGTTTTTTTCTTTAGGTTATTTATGGAATATATATGTATACGTGCAGCATAAGTAGTTATTTGATCACACTATTATAGTTACAGTGCTGGATCGGAGTTAATATGTTATGTTATGGATTGTTGAATTCGGATTAAAGAGAACAACACATAACATAAAAAAACCCTCAAGCCAACTGCAGAATGTGTCAAGCTCTTTCTACAATGATCTATTCAGGAATCTCTTGAAAATTCTAGAGTGTTGTTTATTCCACCGTGTCAAAGCATTTTCACAAGTAATTACCATCTTGATATTTACAAAAAGGGCGTTGAATGCTTAAAAAAGATCATTGCCATTATTATTTTAAAATTAGGATAATCCTACTTATCAAGTTACAAGCATAGTTGCCGTTCAATGAACGGGATGATAGGTTGATCAACAAAGAAATAAAATTCAAGTGTTGATGATAAAAAAAATAATTATTGTCTATTGTCTAAGATAATTACGTTTTTAACGTCATAAGATAACTCCACGGCGCTTTTTACTTGTGCTCAAATATATATATATATATATATATATATATATATATATATATATATATATATATATATATATATATATATATATATATATACAGTGGCGTGGGGCCATTGGATCGAATGGTGCCAGGCACCACACCAATCTTTTAAAAATCATTAACAGCATAATTTAATTAAAAATAAAACAGAGATTTTAACTCCACTGTCTTTCACCAACTCGCCAACAACATACTCCCTTTTTAGTCTCCACTCTATTCAATATTCCGAACCACGCACTGCGCCGACTCGTGTGTTGGTGACATCACTGCGCGAATTAGTGGCTGAATCAACACCGTGGTGCAAAGCAATCCAAGCTCCAGTTAATGCTCTATCCATTAGTATCACTACAGCTGATTGAGCGAGAAACTGGGTCGAATTATACTATCTTCAAATAGCGGAAAACCCCTCGACTTGTGCCAGGATCTGAGAGCTCCACTGTTGGACGGGGGGATGCGCCAAATTAGGGTAACTTCGATCAAAATATTACATTACTGTCAACACTGCCCCAAAAGCAGGCTCAAATCAAGGAAAAGCTTCCTCACAGTAGAGAGCCTTCACCCAGACCACTCAGCATTCTACCGCCTGGACAAATGGGTAGAATGGGACAAGACAGCAAACGATGCCCTCCAGCCCCCAACAGAAAAGCTCCCAGCAGGCACAGACCTCAAGAGAAAAGACTGGGTGGCGTTGAACAGAGCTAGAGCAAAGGTGGGAAACACCGCCACCAACCTCTTTAAATGGAAAATCTCACCGGGCACTGAATGCCCATGCGGTCACCCCAGACAGACCATGGACCACATCCTGTCCGAATGCTCGCTGGGACCTCACTGCACCAATGCTGACCTGAGGGAATGCAACCAGACTGCCCGGGACTAGCTGACTCACTGGCGCGACAAGATATGATGATGACTGTCAACACTGATCATTGTCAAGTTTATTTGTAAGCATCAAAGAAAGACAACATAAAACTTTAAAATATGACATATCAAAATCCCCCCCCCCCCCCACCTCTTTTTCACGATTATTGAATAAAGTAATTCTATGCAACGAAGCATTGTGGCGAATTTACCGACATTTTTCTTGCTTGCAGTGCCGAGTTGATGGTTACGTGTGTATGAGTGTTTATTTTTGTGTGTGTGTGTGTGTTTGTGCGTGTGCATTTGTGTCAGTCAGAGAAAGAAAGCGAAGATTGTCAATTATACTTTGGTGTGTTTTTAGATTTTTTAAGTACTTAAGTGGAGTGATTTTTTCTTTGTGATGCTTTAAGAACTGAGTCTACTTTTTATTTGTGCAATCATTAATCGTATTCCACTGATTTCCATTATTTGAGATATACTTTGAAGTTTTGTTTTGTTAAATAATGAATTGCAATGAATCAAGTTGACTCTTTACTTCACCGACCGTTTGGGAGATTGACACTAGATGACAAATTATTAGAAATAAAAAGACTAGGGCCTCACCAACCAACTGATTTTGAATTAATACAAGGGTGGAAATCTCGAAAACGCTCTTTTTCAGTGACATGGTATGACAGACATGAATGGCTCACAGTTAGTTTAGATAAAAAACGTTTCTTTTCAACAAACACTGACAAATCATGGACATATATAGGCTATAGTGACCTTAACCACTTCCATCGTATTTCTTGACCTCCTGAACGTTGTTTTAGCACCCTTAAAAGAGTGAAAAATTTCTTGCGAACTTCAATGAAACAGGAGCGGTTAAATTCGTTAATGATTCCGTCAATTCACAAAGCTGAAATAGATGCCATTCCAGATTTCAATAAACACATTATAAAAAGATTTGCAGAGATGAAACATCGCCGTGCAGATTTTCTTTACAAGTATTAAAAGTAAGTAATTTCTGTCATAGGTTTTTTTTTTCTCTTTTGATTTACATTTATCACATATTGATTGCATTATCTACCAAATCCAATCCTTTAAATGGTGGACAAAGAATAATTACAAAGACCTTTTCATACGGGACTTGTATCTCAGTGTTGTGGCTTGTTGTTTTCATGAATTATTTGTTTTTGTGAGTTTTGTCCACTCGTAGAAACCATCGACCCTCCCCCCACCCTTCCAAAAAAGAGAGTTTTTAACATGTGCTCTCTCCTCTTAACCGTGTTCACTGTTTTAGATTTTTTTTCTTTTTCTAATCATGGCACCACCATATGCCGTCAATACGCCACCCGCTGTAATATTATAAATAATTAAATATATATATATATATATATATATATTATATCACTATAAATATTATTTTTTCACTCTCTCAAGCCCCACATATGTAGAACAATAAATTCCAAAGCCAGAAGCAGAAGAAGAAGAAGAAGAAGAAGAAGAAGAAGAAGAAGAAGAAGAAGTAGTAGTAGTAGTAGTAGTAGTCGTAATAGTATAAGTAGTAGTAGTAGTAGTAGTAGTAGTAGTATAGTAGAGAAGAAGAAGAAGAAGAAGAGAGAAGAAGAAGAAGAAGAAGAAGAAGAAGAAGAAGAAGAAGAAGAAGAAGAAGAAGAAGAAAAGAAGAAAGAAGAAGAAGAAGAAGAAGAAGAAGAAGAAGAAGAAGAAGAAGAAGAAGAAGAAGAAGAAGAAGAAGAAGAAGAAGAAGAAGAAGAAGAAGAAGAAGAAGAAGAAGAAGAAGAAGAAGAAGAAGAAGAAGAAGAAGAAGAAGAAAGTGTGTTATGAGGAGGATCAGGAGAGTATAGATGAGAGGAACTTTGCCCCTAATAACACTTCAGTTTGTTTTCCTATCCACCTATCTCCATTGCATTGATAAGTTCACAGCTCCCATACATTCTTCCTCTTTAAAACACTCAATTTAACTCCATCCAAAACATGAACAAAACATCATTTTATGATTTTGGTCAGAAAATTCTTACTATAACAGGTCTGCCAAATATTACGAAATATTCGTAGAAATGCGAAATTTTGGCTCAAATTAATTTCATAACTTTATGATCATCTCTAAGTCATTAAATCTCACTGAAAATAAAAGTTGGTGCCAGGCGACATAATTTTAAGAAATTTGAAGTGTTTTTTAATCCTTCTGATGGTATATAGTTGTTCTATAATGTTAACTATAGCGACTACCATTTTTATCTCCTAAAAACTTCTAATTTTTAAAGGTTCAAGTAGGTAGGTTTGCTATAATATTATTATAAACACCGTCGTAATAAAACATTCAAAACACCTTAAATCTGAATTTAAAAAAAAGTGATCCACCATCCCAAAGCGGTATTATGTCGGGATGGACTGGGTGCTGGGAATCGAAACAATTGGATTCAGTAGTTTGATGTCACGCCTCCCGGCAACGGCGGCCATCTTGGTTCTAAACAAAGAAAATCATTACTTTTTATTCTTCATGCTGGCTAGGACTTTTAATATGCCTTGTGATCAGAATGTGTAAAAGTCAAAACAAGATCAAATTTATGGGTTTTTCCCTCTGGATACGCTTTTATGCTCGCCGGAGAAATATTTCATACAGACGTCCGTTATTGTTCCGATAGTTTAGAGACAGTGTTACTAAGTTACCATGCGTCATTAGGAAGGAAGTGACGTTACGATTGTTGAAGAGTATTGAAAACAACAAATATGAAACTTGGGAGTTATTTTCTATTCGCTATAGGTAGAATGAAGTTGACGTCACCCGGATCTTTGTTATTGTTTTTTTTTTTTTTGTGCCATCCACGTTTATGAGTAATTTTCACTCAACTGTATTATCCAGACTATAAAAGTTCATGGTTACACAGAGTTTTGTGTGTTGGTCTGTTATACTTCCGGATGGCAATGTTGTGAGCTTCTAAGCTTATGGTGGAGAATAAATACGACATTCTTACACTTAAAAAAACTGAAAGATCGCAATTCTTATCATTTTCAGTCTAATTTCATTTTTTGGGGTTCTTTTCATCCCGATGTAAAATCGTTTTGAGACGGAGGGTCAAAAACAAGTTATAAAGTTTTAGGTTTAATAAGACTATTCATAAGTCGGCGGCATATTAATCTTTTGATATTGATGCTATATTTTTGCTAAAATACTCACAACATCCGACAGCCGGATGTAACGTAGCAATACTCCAAACTTCGTGTAACCTTGAACGTAGTTTAGAATCCGATTGGTATAATGTAGTGAGAACTAATCACCAAAAAGTAAGCTTAAGAAAATATCAAAAGATCTAAGTGACGTCAACTTCGTTCTTTTTATACACGAAGTTTCCAAAATGAAAAAAAATAGAATAATTAATTTTTGTCAGAATACGAAACGGTAACTAAACGTGTCATTACAACGTACTAGTCAATAATAAGGTGTTTGTACCGGCTACTCAGCATCGCTTTTGTGCGACATCGCAGGAAGCTGAATCATTGAAGTGTCATCCTGAATACATAATATTATCCTACATATACATAATGACAGCCCACCTTCCCGGCGTATCGACATTCCGTTACAAAATTGTGATAATCGGATGATTATATATGTCTCTATCTAGTAATACGTTATTTTTCTCAGATCTTTGCTTCTTCTTCTTCTTCACTTCCAATTAAAATGATTTATTAACAATTAATAATGATGATGATAATGTTGTTGATGGTCGCAATGGTAATGATGATGATGATGATGATAATAATAATAATAATAATAATAATAATAATAATAATAATAATAATAAAAGTAATGATAATAATAATAATAATAATAATAATAATAATAATAATAATAATAATAATAATAATAATAATAATAATAATAATAATAATAATAATAATAATAATAATAATAATAATAATAATAATAATAATAATAATAATAATAATAATAATAATAATAATAATAATATAATAATATTATATTATAATATACATAATAATAGTATTAATATATTAATACTATGATTATATATAATAATGATGATACTAATACTAATATATAATATATATATATATGATAATGATGATGATATGATGATGATGATGATGATGATGATGATGATGATGATGATGATGAATGATGATGATGATGATGATGATGATGATGATGATGATGATGATGATGATGATGATGATGATGATGATGATGATGATGATGATGATGATGATGATGATGATGATGATGATGATATGATGATAGATGATGAATGATGATGATGATGATATGATAATATATATATAATAATAATAATAATAATAATAAAATAATAATAATAATAATAATAATAATAATAATAATAATAATAATAATAATAATAATAATAATAATAATAATAATAATAATGATTGATCTCTATAACAAGTTGTATTCCCTTAAAAAGGAATGGAACGCAATCATCTTTTACAATTTCGTTCTGGATCTTCTGAGAACAAACGTCTCATATCCGAATTATGCTGAACACTAGAACATCTATAGAACGAAATATCCACTTAACGTGCTCAAAGCGCTTTACTAGGTATCCCTAGCCAACAGCAACACAAATCATGCAGGACAAGACACGACGCCTGTTATGCGATACTACAATTTTTTTTCGCTAGCTACAATGTTGCTAACGGCCGTGTACACATTTTACACTTGAGTTCTTTCTACTGAAAATTAAGTTAAAAGTAAAAAACCACAAGTCAAAAGAATCACAAAACGAAATCTCTTTGCAGTTCACAAAATGTCATTCCTTCTGTTTGATAAAATATATCTGTTTAGAGTTCATACTTTACTTTTAAACTTCAGGTTTCTGCGTACCTGACCAAGTCCCATATTGTTGTGATATTGGTTGATTTAGTCTCGCTGTGTTTATTGTATTGTTTGTAAACTATGTGGCTATGTGGTCGAGTGGTATGACACTCGTTTTCGGATCGGAAGGTCCTGGGTTCGAGCCTCGCTCGGAGCATAGTTGAGTCCTTGGAAAAGGCTCTTTACTCACATTCTCTCACCGTACTCAGGTGTAAAATGAGTACCTGGCCGTTAACACAGCGTTGTCTATGTCCGAAAAATTGTAATATCGCCTAACAGGCGTCATGTCTCGTTCTACATGTTAAATGTTGCTGTTGACCAGGGACACCACTTGTAAAGCGCTTTGAGCACATTTAGTGGATATTGCGTTATATAAAGCTCAATTTTTTTTAAAACAATGTCTAGTTGTCTTTTATTAAAGTCTAAAAGCTTTGGGGTTTCTGCGGAAGGCGCTGAAGAAAAATGCTTATTATTGCTACAACTCAAGACAGGATTAACTTGTTGGAAAACATTTAGTTCTTATTGCTGCTCCACCGCTTAAGCAATGGCATGGGCCTGTAACATTTGACGTTTCTTTGCAAAACATCGAAGGCATTCTGTCTGTATGCTCTTGTGCTGCTCACGCGAATCACTCTATAAGGTCAATCTCCGAACCAGGCAGCAGAAAATCGTCAACTTGACCACAACAGAGATAGAAATCTGGGATCAATATTCTGTCTTTTTCTGTATACGTAACCTACTATGACAATCTGGTATTATGTAGGAAATAATCAAAAATGACCATAACAGTTTCAAAAAAGAACATAATAACAAACACAGAACGTTTCGGCTCAAAACCCTTCTTCCTCCTCCAAAAAGAACAACAACATTAACAACTAAAAAAAAAAACACAAAAAAAAAAAACCTCAATGAAAACGTAAAAAAAAAAAAATGGATTATTGAAAAACCAGATCGGCGACCCGAAAGGTATTTTGTTCTTTTTTTTTTGTTTTTGGAAGCTGTTATAACCATTTTTTGTTTATAACTTTTTACAATCCACCACGTCTAACAGCTTAGTATCACGTTGACTTGTATTATGTCGGAATGAACTAATTAATTCTAAACTCAAAAAGATCAAAATTAGGAATTTTTAATTCCTCAATCGACGGAGACAAAACTCAACCTTCCCATTGAAGGCATCTATCTTTACTTTTATCATTTAATTTAAGTTCAAAATTGTATTGCAAGCAACAGCTTAACCCTCGACATATTACCGTTTTGAGGCATAAGGACAACAGTAAGCAGGAGTTATTTACATTTTGTACAAAGTACACTACTAAAGATTAGACGGTTAAATGATGGTATTAAACTCGAAAATAGACCTAAAAGAAACGTCACCATTATCATGCAAAACGCCTCAAAACGCAACCATACGGCTATTCTCGATTACAATACGCCGCCCGTATAAGTAATGATACGAAATGTCACAAGACCTGCGGGTAGATCAAAGCCTGGCCGGGTGAAAAGATCGGCACAACAAAACTATTGTCTAGCTTTTTATCTACCGATTTTAACCAACCCAAACACCCATGGTGCGTATGAATACATCATGGCTTCTTAACTTCCTATACATTGAGTAAACACGCATTATTGAATAAAGATGTAATCGTCAGAAAGATGCTACATTAGCAGCGAATCTTTTTCAACGGATCTCAAAACATCAAAAAAATAAATGATAGGTAATGCGATATGTTTTTATCACGAACCGGGTGACTGATTACTAATCACATAGATTATCATTCGACGTCTTTGACTTGGTACATAAAAAAAAAAGAAAAGAAAAGATACATTTTTGCTGATAATGGTTATATTGAGGTACAAATTTGTCGCGAAAAAACGGATTGTTATTGTTATGAAAATGGCTATTGTCTTGATTTGATGTACGATAACGAACGTTGACAAGTTGTGATTGGTGACGCACTTCCTGCTGGCGCCATGATGGATGACCTGTCTGAAGAATGTTATAAAAGCAAACAAATAAACAAATAAATAAGCAGTATTAGGTCACCACCTACCGGGATATAATCTGGGTAAAATCCTTAATGTGATCAAACCAGCGACATCTATAGACGTATTACTATTAACAGACTGTGGATCAAACTCAAAAATCATAAGTGAATAATATATTATTCATACCAATTCATAATATGATTAAAAAGTACTTTTAAGATGAGATACCATCATAAATATGAAAAGGAAAAAAATAATTTCATAGATAAGTAATGGTATAATGTGCCCTGTGAATCTTCTTCTTGACTCACTCAGTTTGACAGAAAATTGCTATCGGTGTATATAGAAATTCTTGCTGTTTTTCAGTGACTTCAGACATATCTCGAAATTGCAGCATAATCATATTCTAGTATGTAAAGTGGAAAAAAGACGAGAATATTAATATAAACAATACTTACTTCTTTTAAACCTCAGAAGGTTAAATTCTTTTTTTAAAGTAACAGATCTCTTTAAAATATCACTAAATGGTATAAAATCTGAAAATGTGTTTTGTCAGCATGCGACAGTATGGTTGGTGGAATAATATACGATTCTTTCATGTCTTTGTAGTTATTAAACGAGTTATTTTTACGGTGCCCAATAACACAACGAGCTTGCGAGTATGTGTTTTAGCACGCTAAAAATATAACGAGAGGTACCAAGTTCGATTCCCCTACTACGCTGTGTGGTCTTGAGCAAGTTATTTAACCCTTGCTTGCGGTGCTGCTCTGCGGCTTACGCCTATGTTATTCCAGGCCATAAAGAAAAATATCTGCAGTGGGGATGAATAAAAAGAAATTTATCAATTTATTTTATGTTTTTGTTATTGTTTGTGAATCAATTGGGTTTATTGAATTTGTCAGTTTAGTTTATTCATTCTCATATCATATAAATATCATTTTATTAGACTGTGTAAATCATTTATAAATGATTACATCAATCTCGTGTTATACAAACTGCACTTAGTGGTTTTGATTTTAAAGAATCCTGAGTAAAGATACTCGGATACACATTTTTCGATTATTATGATTATTAACACGCAAGAATTTTTATAGACTGGCGCGGAGATTTCCTTAACCAGTTACTTTGGACAATCCTCTATTTAAAAATTTGGCCAGAAAACTCGTCCTTGAAATGTAGATCGATTTAAATGACCCTCGTCTTGTTGTAAACTCTCAAACCTGGGACTTGTGCGCAAAGGAGTTTTTACCAAGACGAGGTAAATCGATCGATATTCGAAGTAGGAGTTTTCTGACCAACTTTTTAAATATGAGTTTTTTTCACAGAGTGCAGTAGTTAATTAGGAAAACCTTTTAACTATACCCAACAATCCATTATGAGTACTTCCGTAATCTGACAAAACGCCTTTTTCATCTTGGCCAAACTCTTTTTTCATTATTATTACTATAAATATCAATGTATTAAGATGGGCAGCACTTTGTCAAACAAATTTAAACATGACGCTTATTTATAACTTTTTTTTTCGACTCCATGTTTAAGAATATAATATAAGGACAACTCTACTAGTCATCCTTGTGTAGATGTTATAATACTATTTTTATATGTGAAATGACATAAAACGTTCATGGCCAAATTGAGATATAAAACGTTTTGTTAAAGTAAGACAAAAAAGCCATTACTCTTTCCAATACCAATATGCAAATGAGACCGTATCACTCCAAAAGACGATATGCGCCTTATTTCCATTTGAAGAGGCGACTTGAATAATTATGAACAACCTAAATTCGATATGAGCGATTGAAATTAATTTTATTCGGTCTGAAATGGAGTTTGAAGTGTCGTTTACCTGCATCAGTGTGTCTGAAAGGGGAAGGTTGTCAGAATCAAAATGCCGAGGGGATCATGTGAAGACAAAAAATGACATTATGCGAATGATATTTGTCGCACGTAAACAAAAATCTCATTACGCGACCACAAGTGGTTGTAAAAGACCCTATTTAGACTGCACTCAATGATTTGACAATTATGTTTAAGTCTAGTTTTTGTTAAGGAGAAAAAAGGAATTGGTTTCATGTTCATTGATTTCCGGGAGACGGATTTGATAGGGAGATAGAAAATGATACTCATTCAACGAGAGCTGACAAAACAGATTTTAATTTTTTTTGGAATGAAAATCTGTTTCATGTATTAATAGGATGACCCTAATTGTAAAAAAGAATATCAAAGCTGAGAATTCAAAAAGGCTCTTTAGATAAATGCAGTTTGAGACTTTTGAAAAATTGAGGGTTATTCTAATAAATCCGATTTATCAAGTAAACGTTTTCGGGTGAAATTGAAAATAAAATTGTTATCTACGTCAACGTTTGTTTGAATTGCTTTTTTATAGTTGTCAACTGTGAGAATTTTACTGTATAAAATGAGGCACTAACGTTATCAAGTATTTTGTTTTTAAATACTAACATGATAAATAACAAAATGCATTGTTTGCAGTGTTTTTATATATAGCGCTTATAATGCAACCAGAAATTTCTAATTGAGGCTGTGCCAAAAATCTGTTGAATATCGTATTTGATGCGAGTACAAAATTTCATAGAATTATGGCTTAATAAAGTAATAATTTCACCATTTAGGGTAATTTGCCTCAAGGGGAGAATTTGAAGCTTTAGTTATTTTCGTTGATGAAAAGTCAAATCTTTTGATAAAGAAATTATTGCGACGACTCATAGCCATTTACATATTCTCTCATTAATCGAGGGTCGAACACAAGAGTTATACGTTAATTATCATATTCCCGGTCATTAACCTGCTCAATGATGCTTGACTTCGTTGCAAAACTGTACCCCGACCTCACGGTCATCGAACCCAAAAGAAAAAAAAAACCCAAAACAAACCAAAAACAACAACAAACAAAAAAAAACCCAACAAAATAAACAAAAACAAACAAAAAAGAAACAAACGAAAAAGAATTTAATGTTTTTGACTGATTACTTGTTTTGCAAATAAATCATTCAAGCAATATTAGCTGCGGCTTTCAGAAATCCGAAATAAGAATAAATTTTATTATGTCCCTAATGGGCTGTGACTACAGTCTTCAATTACCCAAGACAAGTGAATAAAATGCTGCATAATTTATTTTGTTCGACCACAGATCTTCTCACGTCTCAGAACTCCTTTTCTTTTTCTCCGTTACTGACATTTTTATTCCCCAAATCTCTTAGACTCTATTTGCCGATTATTCCCCATTACCATAATAAATGTACTCCTGTTCATTGAAAAAACACTTTCTTTCATTTTAGCCAGATTTATTCTACTTCAATAATCGATGGATTAAGATGACCCTCAGTATGTCAAACGTCATTCAACCGTTGACCTCTTTAAAGTGATTATATTATAAAATACTTTGAAGTCTCAGATTCAGGGTTGTTGTTTTTTTTAAAAAATTATGTTAGTAGTCCTTTAGAGCCTTTATCGCTATTTAGCTGGAGATGATCCTGATTTCTATAGTGTGAAACCGACAATATCAATTTCTTGCTATCATTTGGACAAGACAAAAGTTTTTCTCAAAATTCCGCCAGATCTAACAGAAAAAAAAATCTCGACTTTACCCGGAATCGTTCTCGGTCCTTTTGCTTGTGGAACGATAACTTTACTTACAGAATTATCGATACCTCTTAACAAAGAAGGGTAATCTTATTACTCGATATTTGATGAAAAAAATTCTGGCCTAAATGAGAAAAAACCCTATCTGTCAGAGTACGACAGTTATACACTCAATAGTGGGATTTCATTCTGATTTATTCACGGGATCAAAAAGTATATTTACGAATACAATGATAAAACAAGGTGTGCGATTTCAGTTATGTGAGAGTCTCTGACAAAAAGTATGTTTGTGTGATATTGCAGGAAAGAGCCGCAATAACAAAATAAAGTGTTCTAGTTGATCGATGTGAGAGAAGATGGCTAAAGGCATGTCCAATAACTTGACTTACTTCTCCTTTTAACTCCATCTGGAGCATAGGGCGCCCTTTCTGCGACGGTCTCTGGCTACACCTTTGCTTTCTCTCTCTCTCTCTCTCTCTCTCTCTCTCTCTCTCTCTCTCTCTCTCTCTCTCTCTCTCTCCCTCTCTCTCTCCCTCTCTCTCTCCCCCCCCTCTCTCTCTCTCTCTCTCTCCCCACACACACACACACACACACACACACACACACATTTTGCCACTTTTTTGTTCCAATTTTAGCATTCTTCGCCACGTTGTGAAATGCTTGCCAAAAATTTAAGAATCATACTGTATTAAAATGTCAGTGATGATAATATTATAGTATGAGTGAAATATTCCCAACAGAACTTTAACACGACCTACAATATATTATATAATATATTTTTAAAATCCTAGATAACACACCAGAGGAAATAGATATGGTTTCTATGTGTCAGCTGTAGGGTGTTTCGTTTTATTATAACTATAATCAAAGTGATGCCGAACAAGATTTTTGACTGTGTTGAGGACATTGACCGCATAACAATATCTGAGCCCAGCGTTGCATCTTTGGGCAGGACAATTTAAACACATATTATTCTCGTAGGTATGAATAAATACATGGATATATGTAATAAAGGAGCGCCAGTATAAAAAGGACGCTTGACCTATATAGAACGGAATGAACATTTTCTTCGATATAACATGCCGAGGAATAAATAAAAAAATTGTGAATTGAATTTAGCATGTTGATTTCGGGCGAATGGGATAAATCATTGTGCAAATATAAAATGTTCATAATATATTATTATATAAATGTTCATATTAGTATATAAAAATTACAGACGATGCGAACAGTCCAATGTCTCCTCCCAGTCCTTTCCATAGCTAACGACAACACAATACGACACAATACAGCAATTATACCTACAAATCAAAACCAACAAGGGGACATTATCTATCTTTATGATCTCATAAACCGACGCCAGAATGGAAAGCAACCAGTTTTCGATAACATAAACTATAATGAGATCCCGGAAAGACTTCAATAAAACCCGGGACATTCAATCTACAGGGAGAATCTAGAAAATTCTCTCACATGAAACAGGAGCCTTCGATATATCGCCATCCTATTGTTTGTTACATTTTACAACGTATGCCCCACAATGCCTCGGTCATGAAAGATTTAAATGGACGGGTCAGATCGCTGCCCAGATATGGTCAGTCCTTTTCACTTTGATATCCTGCTTAATCATCACACCAATCTGGCCACTTTTTTGCTATTTCTTTCTTTGTTGTCTACAATTGTTAATATCATGAAACTGTTATATATGTATCTAAAAACAAGTTCGAACGTCCTTCTCATATTTCAAATTCATACGAGTATTTCTATCCTTGATATGTTTTGTAGAACATTAAAAGGGAATAAATATTGTCTGTTGCAAATTTAATGCCAGTATATTGTACGGGAATGTATTGTTGCCATAATCTCAAAATCGTATAATGTTGAAGTGATTTCGATGCTAAAATTTCGAATTTCGAGATGTCAAAATAACCAAAAAAATGTTCTTAAAAGAAAAAAAAAAAAGAAATGAGACACGGGTTATTTTTATGTTCTATATTGAGGGAAATAGAAGCTTCTTGAAGTGCCAAGAATTAATATTTACCTTCCCCGTCATTTTATCTTTTATAATAGTTTATCATCTCGGTCACTCCAGTAATATAGTTTTGATACAACATATAAGCAATCCACTATTATTTTGTACTAATACCCAGGTTTGAGAGTTTTTGTCAGGACGAGGGTAATTTAAATCGATCGATTGTTGGAGGACGAGTTTTCTGGTCAAATGTTTAAATACGAGTTTTTATTTCAAGATAACGGAACATTATTTATTTGTTTGTGAATTTTTATCTTCTCTTTTTTTTTCTGCTTTGCCTGACACTGTTCCATAACACCCTTTCAGATATTTATCATAGACCAGTATCTTCTGCTCCCAAATCTTTCATTTTGAAATAGATAGGCAGTGGTAAGTGTAGATTTAAACAGAAACCGAGCGATACAAAATAGATGGTATATTAATAGAGACCGATTGATTATGATGTTTATTTTCACAGATAGAAACTCTTCTCTCTGCATTGTCGCCTTATTGGCTAGAAACCGTTCACAAAATAATTATTAAATTCATTGACGGCCTTAGAAGTATTCAAGTCTGAGATGAAAAGAAAAATATAATATCTTAAAGCGGTCTTTAAATTTTAATGATTTAATTTATAAAGAATATGCAAATTATTTTGCCACGGTTAATTAATATTCCTTTGACTTTTCATGTGTGTGCCTGAGGCATTAAAAATAGGGAGAAGATTATGAAAGGACTATATTAAAACAAGCTGTGAACAAAACTATAAAGTAAAAACCAGCAACTTTCCTGCAATGACAGAACACCTTTTTTTAAAAAAATAGCCAGAAAAAAATATTTACTTCAAATATCCACGAATTAAGGCGACCCTCAACTAGTCAACAATTTTAACTTGAGACTTTTTTTTTAACCTACAGTATTGACTCCTTATCTCGGGTTTAATAATGTCCGACAAGTTCGGGATCATTTTTATATTCCATAGGTGTGTGAAGCATGAATATAAATAAGATTCTGGTCAAAATATATCAACGTGTTTTGTCAATGCCCGGCAGAGCATTAAACAATAAGGGACTGTAAATAAATGCCAACTGCGAACAATAACAAACATAAACATCAGAAAAGCGAGAGGGGAAATAACTACGGTGAAAATCATTACTATAAAAGACTCGAAAGGAAGGAGATTCAAGGAATTAAATAATATCGGACTCCAAAGGGAGACAATAATTTTTCCCGGGCAGGTTTCATTCATAAAAACGGTTTGCACACGTCAACCCATGCTGTGATTATGGTGGCTTTTGGTGCATGTGGTATTAGGCTATCATGACTGCTCGAAGACCTCGGAGAGTCACTTCAGGGGAATTTACAATGACACTCCGATGGTCCTCTTTCGGTAGCGCAATGTTTTCCGACGGCAATTTGATTAGTAGTTAAATAAATCATTACCCCGAGATGCACTCATGTGGACGGGCGACACGACACAAAAACAAAAACAAATAAAATAAAACATGAACAGAATAAAAACCAAATCTGCTCTTCACGGACAAAACACCATTTCTAGTTTGCCCAAGAAACGTTTACTTCATATTGATGGATTAACATGTATGGCCCTCAGTTTTTTTTTTGGTTCGTTTTATTTTTCAATTTTTAAAGCGGTTATTTTTGGGCAAGCTTAGGGTATTCTTAATCGATCGACTTTTGAATTAATTATCTGAGAAAAAAAATTTGTTTTGTAAGTGTAAAGAAGTAATCTCTCTTTTATCTGTTTTTACCTCCACCCCCCCCCCCCCCTTTTTTTTTTTCTCTCCCTCTCCATTATTCTTCTCTTTCCATTTTTAAAAGGTCATTTTTTTTGGGAGTGGAGTGTTTCGTGTTTGAAAACAATATATACTTTATTTATTGCCATTGAAACGGCCATTGGTGCTTAATTCGGTGTTCTGTTGTCTGTAGTCTAGATCACAACCGTGAACTTTTACAAAAAAGGGTCAAGCTTTGACCTATTCTACTTCCGGTGTAAGGTGGAAGAATTCGGTCAGCTATGACGGAGATGTTTTTGACGTTTTATTCTTTTCCAGGAGGACTCTATCGAGATAATGACAAAACATTTTGAACTACAGAATGTTCTGTCATACTCTATATCTTAATAAAAACATTTTAAAGATTTTGACCAGAAACTCGTCCTTCAACTATCGATCGATTAAAATGACCACAATCTCATCAAAAGCTCCCAAGACTGAGACTTCAAGAAAGTCCAAGGTTTGAGAGTTTATAACAAGATGAAGACTATTTTAATGGATCGATTCCCAGGTTTCAGAGGTTTTGGCAAGATGAGGGTTATTTTAATCCATCAATTTTGAAGGACGAGTTTTCTGGCCAAATGTTTTAACATTGGTTTCTTCACAGTACGGCAAGGTTTACTCCATTTATCCAAATTATATGAAAATGAATACAAACTTGTCACAAAGTCTTTTAGCTAAGACTTCTAAAAATATCAAAAGAAATCAAGGTCTATGACTATTTTACAAATTGGGGTTCTTATTCCATCGCTATAGATAGTTCAAAGATGACGTCACTCAGGTCTTTGCTATTGTTTTGTGCCATCCTCGTTTATGAGTAATGCTCACTGAACTGTATTAACTGACTATAAACGTTCATGGAAACACACGGTTTTGTGTGTTGGTCCGTTATACTTCCGGATGGCAATGTTATGAGCTTCTTAGCCAAGCGCATACTATATATATGTAACTCATCGACTTAAATTTATATGTGACGGGTGAATCTGGTTCCCGGAAACTGAGTTTACTTTGAAAATGGTGAGACTGACAAAATATGAGACAAGAGTACTTAACAATGACAACATTTGTTCTTCTCATTGCAAGACAATAACTCAAATATAATTCCATAATTTAGATCTAAGAGTCAATTTTCCTTTTTCTTTGTCCAAACCGATATATGATAATGATTGAGATCGTGGGACTCATATGAAGTAAGTGTTTTCAAGCAAAGAAAATAAATGAATAAGATCTTTTGTCGTTGATAGGGAGAATCTCAGAAGAGCAGACATGAAAGGGTTAAAAGAATTTGTTACTATCCATTCATCAAAGGAATCAGTGGGGTCAAGGGTTAAGAGTGGTCATGATTTGTTAGTTTTAGTGCTCAGATTAGGGGACACAACTCTCATTGCGGTGAGGGAAAAGGATTCCTTTGGAGTCTGTTTTGATTCTTCTCTGGAATGTGCCATAAATGATTTATTGTTACTGTGTGGTAACAATTTGTTTCATTTTGTATTGAAGATGCAGCCTACCATTTAAAACACAAAGGAGCTCGAAAGAATTTTACTGGTTTATTCTGCAATAAACTTTCTTCTTCTTCTTCTTCTTCTTCTTCTTCTTCTTCTTCTTCTTCTTCTTCTTCTTCTTCTTCTTCTTCTTCTTCTTCTTCTTCTTCTTCTTCTTCTTCTTCTTCTTCTTCTTCTTCTTCTTCTTCTTCTTCTTCTTCTTCTTCTTCTTTCAGATTATCTCGCATTCTGCGGGGTTGTCAAAATAAATGCCACTTTTCCATGCATCTCGGTTAAATGCATCATCTTCTTCCAGGTCCAGTTCTTCCATATCATCACTAACCCTATCTAACCATCTAGTCTTCGGGAGTCCCTTTTTTTTTCTCTTTCTCGCTTATTGTATATTTAATACTCCCTCTCTCTCTCTCTCTCTCTCTCTCTCTCTCTCTCTCTCTCTCTCTCTCTCTCTCTCTCTCTCTCTCTTATTTTTGATAGAAAACTTTTGCTTCATATTACTCATGTCTGTAGTTAGATCAAGATAACCCCGCAATGTGTTACGGTTTCAATTCAAGACTTCTTTAAGATTACGGTTTGATACATATGGGGCAAGTACGAGGCATCCTTATTATTTGATATATGACCTAACCAGGCTGACAGTGCCTTCTCGTTAAATAGTTTTAAACCTGAGACATCAAGTCTCACAATTTAAGTCTTTTGATGCGAAAGAAAACAATAAAAAGCAAACAAAAAACACAAAAAAAAAAAAGAATTAGAAAAAAATACAAACAAAAACAAACAAACAAAAACAAATAACAAAAACAAAACAAAAAACCCTAAAAAAAGACAAAACAAACAAAAAGAACAAAAACCAAAATCAAAAGTCAACTGTTCATTTAGGTCCAATACAGAAAGCTGACACCGTTTAATGGAAAGACAGTAATAGTTCCAAACCCAGAGAAATTGATGCATTAAAAAAAATAAGTTGATATTATTGATGCGTTTTCGTGTCGGAAGAGCTAATTTTGTATCATTTGACACACACACACACACACACACACACACACACACACACATACACACTACCAACCCCCCCCCCCCCCCCCCAACCCCCCCCAAAAAAAAAGATCAATCAAATAATAAAAAATAATAAACAAAACACATCAATATTCAATTATTTCGAAAAATCCAATGAAGGATTTTGTTTCTATCAGTTTTTATACGAATTTAATTACAAACATTGATCCAAATTATAACACAGCGATTAACTTTTTCAAGTGTCGAAAGAGTGTGGACAAAGTCAATGCACAGCGTCCAAAATTTATAATGTTTATTTTGGGTGTCCTTTTCTTCTATGTATTCTTTTGGTAGCTAGAGTGTTGGGTTTTTTTTTATTAAACCCAGGATCTTCCGATCATACCACTAGACCACATAACCGCACAAAAACCATGCAACATTTGATGACGATTGGTCCTGTGGTTTCAGAGCCTTACTTAGTGTTATAAAAATCCAATATACCAAATTAATATAAATCATCTGAGCGCTTACATATGAAATACAAACCATCTATATTTTTTTAACATTGAATTGATCTGTTGTTTTTAGGTGGTGTAGATGGAAAAGAAAATATATTTTAAAAAACCTTGTCTTTCATGTATCATTATATATAGCCAAGTCGTCCCGAACATCAAAGACCCAAGGTAATTTGATTGGGAGCAGAATATCAAATATCATCATAAAAATTGTCAACTTTTATTATAACGCTGTCATTCATCGCATGTCATAAAAACTTTTTTAGATAATAATATGGTAATGCGATATCATTTAAGATCTTTATTCTTTGAGCTTAACCCTTTGACTGCGAAATTTGATTGCTTTTAATTCGTATTTCAAACTTCTCCCATAAATGAGCCTGAGCTCTTAGCTTTATTCTTATTTATAACGCAATACCCACTGAACGTGCTCAAAGCGCTATACAAGGGGTCCCTAGCCAACATCAATACTTAACATATAGGACGAGACATGACGACTGTTAGGCATTATTACCATTATTTTTTGGACAGAGACAACGCTTTTAACGGCCAGGTACTCATTTTACACCTGAGTACAATGAGAGTATGTGAGTAAAGAGCCTCTTTCAAGGATTCAACTATGCGCTGCTCAAGACTCGAACCCAGGACCTTCCGATCCGAAGGTGAGTGTCATGACGTCATGCCATTAGGCCACATAGCCGCACATAACTTCCGATCTAACCGTTTTTTACCACAAGTTCGGTAATAGCGATGCCCTTTGGGAATAAATTAAGCCGGAGTCGCATCCTTGAAGCTGATCTCATTGTGGAAAGGGTTAGATTGATGTCAAGATGGAATAAACTGGAATCTTGGTCTTTAAGAGTTAATTTTTGATGTGACGAGATGAATGATGTGTGAAGTATGTTAGAGTCTTTGTAGCCAGTTTAAAACGTTGGTAATTATTATTTTATATATTCTACATGCATTGACACATTTCTTAGTTATATCATTAAACCTATTTTTAAACACATCTTTAATAAAACCAGCAGAGCTGTACACGCGAAAGTGAACCAGTTAATTGCCGTGCTATGTAAAAACTCGTATTTAAAAATCTGGCCAGGAAACTCGTCCTTCAAATATCGATCGATTTAATTGGCCCTCATCGTGGCAAAAACTCTCAAATCTGGAGAGATGAGGGTCATTAAAATCGGTCGATATTTGAAGGACGAGTTTTCTGGCCAAAATTTTTATGTACGAGTGTTTTCCAGGGCACGGCAGTTAAATTGTTAATATTATACCAGTGACTGAATCGCAAGATTTATATTGTTTGTTTGGAATAGATTGAAATTCGGTGACATAATATGAGTTTGCAAAGCAGTTTGCAATTATAGATAGAATGGAGTTGACGTCACTCAGGTCTTTGTTATTGTTTTTTTTTTGCCATCCACGTTTATGAGTAATTCTCACTAAACCGTATTTATCAGACTATAAACGTTCAAGGTTACACATAGTTTTGTGTGTTGGTCAGTCTATTCCCGGATGGTAATCTTGTGAGCTTCTTAGCCAAGCGCATACTATCAAAAGATGGAAAGGCATTGATGTCATCAATTTTTTTGTTAATCCTCTTCGGGTCTTGAGGCAAATAGAGTTACACATTGGTTTGTGTGTTGGTACATTGTATTCGACTGGAGGATATTGTGAATTGTTTTTTTAAAGCTATAAACGCGTAGCATCAATATGTATTCTCATTACCTCTATCTGAGAACGGTGGAGGAGTTCGGGATTCGCATCATATTTCTGTTTCATTCTCAAATGTTTCAAGTGGAAGAGATATTTAGTCTGTCCTGTATAGATTTGTTCTTGCTTTATTGTCTTTTATTTCTTTAATTGGCTTTTCTCAGTTATTTTGTTTATTTCTTTAAACCGGGTAGTACGAATATTAACTGGATTTGTTTGGTTCTATATCAGAACAGTAGGAACGAAATTGACGTCACTCAGCTCTTTGTTCTTGTTTTTAGCCCGCCATTTTAAAGAGTAGTTGTGACTAAATTGTATTAATTAGACTATGAACATTTAAGCTTACAAGCTTGTTTTTTGTGTGTGTGTGTTGGTACGTTATCATATCCGACTGGCATATGTTGTGATTATTTCAAACAAACCCACATCGTCAATAAACCAAATTGAATGAACCATTAATCTGGAAATTGGACTGAATAAAAAAAATGTATATCTGAAACTTGTTCAGTTGGTTCTATATCGAGTGATCTACAAATTAAGTTCAGCAATGGGAACTCTTTTTGGATAAGCATTAGGAAAAAAAAAGAACCCAAGCAAATCCCATCTCGCTGGTCGAGCCGAAAATTAATTTATCACTGTTCATTTTGATGAACTGATAATAACATTACTGAAAAAAATATAATAATAAAATGAAAATAATAGATAAATCAAATTAAAATAAACGCAACAACAAATAAACATTGAAACTGTAGCTCATAGATCATGAAAATAAAAAACTCCCAGGAATTATATAAAGTTATTTTAGTTATTTTCAAGTTGGGTAAATTTGATCCATTCCTATTTCTATGAGATAACCTTTAACTGTCACCATCACGAAAGTCGAACAATAAGACGTAGAGAATGGTACGAGTCCGATGTGAACCGTGTCCGATGTCGGGTGTGTCCGTATTCAGTTGCAAGAAACCAAAGTAGAGCTAGAACAGATTTTTAAAAAAATCCCTTTATTCATCACCAAGGGGAAACTTTTCTTTTGTATCTATTCCAAGGGAAGACTGGGACAACTCAGGTGTCAGCCGCAGTGCAGCGCTACAAAATGAATTAATGCAAAGTGACTTGTTCAATGCCACAAACCAAGGCGAGTAGTCGAACCAGAGCTCGTGCCGCTGAGCCACTTCATATAAGTTTTGAATAAATGTTTCGATCCTCAATAGTCTTTAACAGTCGTAACGTCACTTCCTTCCTAATGACGTATGGTAACTTAGTAACACTGGCTCTAAACTATCGGAACAATGGCGGACGCCGTATGAAATATTCCTCCGGCGAGCTTAAACGCGTATCCAGAGGGAAAAAAACCCATGAATTTGATCACGTTTTGACTTTTACACATTCTGATCACAAGGCATATGAAAAGGGAATGAAACGTTCTTGCCAGCATGAAGAATAAAAAGTAATGATTTTCTTTGTTTAGAACCAAGATGGCCGCAGTTGCCGGGCGCGTGACATCAGACTACTGAATCCAATTAATTTCTTACATACTAAGGCGGCTGAACGACACCTGGGTCATGACTCATAGGTGCTTTTCTACATTGTATCGAATGGTAGTAGGCCAATGTCGTTGATGTTCGATATTGAAAGTGTAAAACCACTCGGAATGAGGACTGAATACATAACTTGTGTAATTGATAGTCAGGTTATGGAATGATAGCAAATTATTTTCTAGTCTAAATATGCTGGTCGTCAAAAATAAGCCATCCTCTCCAGTAATCCTAAGTAATCCAGTAATCTGCCTATTTATCCAGATACTAAAATAGTTATGTCACAAAATGGTCCAATATGTAACCTATTCATTATTTATCCTCCGTAGTTCTGGTTAAATTAATTAAATTGAGCTTTATATAGCGCGATATCCACTAAATGTGCTCAAAGCGCTTTACAAGGGGTCCCTGGTAACATCATACTTCATGACTTTTATCCCCTATTACGAAATTAAGACGTCGGTTATGAAATGACGTTAATCGCGGTGGTGTACGAACGAATCGGCGGTCTCAAGAAGTGGGTGAGAGAGGGATCTAGTAATGACTTTGAGTTTGAAACGAATATTTTTGTGTTCGTGGATAGCTCACACGGTAGAGCCACGCTCTCACCTGCCAGGCGGAGTTGTCGTACCAATAAGGTCGCAGGTTCAAACCCCACCACCGCCGCGAAAATTTTTTATTCTCTATTGTCTTCTGGCACTTTTCTATTCACTTCATATCTTGTTGTATATTACATCCAATACAATACCATGATTTGGATATTTAATAAGTCAGTTTTCAGTAGCTGGTTAACTCCAACATTTTATTGTATTTGGGACGGTGAGGCATGAATTTCGGCTTTGATTATACAAAAGAAAGTCTAAAAATTTATATAGCCTTGCAGTCAAACATCAAACTAAAGATCTGGAACTAGAACGATTGCTCAGCTCTTCTGTACAACACAAAGATCTGGAGAACCACAAAGAAAAAAATGAAGTAGGTAATTAGAGCAGCTTGAAGGATTTCGAAAGACTTAACACCCAAAAAATTGTAAGAAAAAATAATAAAAAATAAAAGAAAAAAAATATCTAAGTGAAATGCGAATCAAAAGTGAGCTTTCTTTCTTTTTTTATAATTTAACGTGAGACATATTAAGTAAATGTGCCCAAATCAAATGGAAGAGTCCAAAGTGACATGCTCATATTATTTACGGTTTTGATGACTTAAAGTATTAGTTATGGGCTCAATTTTATAATAGAAATACTCTCAAACCAACGCAAAATATTGTTAATTGCAGCAATGTAAAAAGTAGAAAGCGACGGAGGTAGCCTGAAGACTGGGGTCATGAAAATGCTAACCAAAAGGTTAAAAGAAGCCCATAACTCGGTCTGTTATCAAACGTACCTGTGTACGCAGGTCCCAAGTCAAAGGCAAAGCTAACGATTTTATGTAAGGCGCTAATTTCTTTTCGACAAGGTCAGGTACTCATCTTATACTGGAGTATGGTTATAAAATGTGAGTCTGGCGCTTTATCCATGACCAAAACTTTTACCTCTTAAATCAGAACTCAATCTATCGATTTACGAGCCACAAGGAAATTTAATAGCGTTGATAAAGAGAGCTTGGGAATATATATGAACGAACAAGAACGACTTTGCCTCTCTCATCAACGAAATGGGACCTCGCAGCGAAAGAGGCAGCCTATTTGACTAATGAAGATGAACAATAGATGAAGAGATGAAGAAAAGATTTTGCAAACAGAATCAAGTTGAGCTGCCTGGATTGTTCAAAACATAAATGTCGGTCCCTTTAGAGTTATGGAGAAGGAAGAGATGTAAGTAAGGGAATACACTACAGATACACTCCTTGTTTTCCTAGACACCAATGATGACAGATCAGCCCAGAATTAAACCCAAATTAATAAAAGCAAAAGCCAGAAACAGATAACGCGCATTGCCGCTTTTCCTGAAGGAGCTTATTCTTGTTAACTATGTCAGGCATTTTCAATCGGCTGAAACGAGTGTCGACGGTTTTTATTATGTGATTGCCGAGGGACAGAAGAAATGACTGGTATTTGTGAGTTTGAAAAATGGTCACCCCTTTTGCAAATTCAGTTACATTATATTCGCAAGCCGACTATTCTCTCTCTCTCTCTCTCTCTCTCTCTCTCTTTCTCTCTCTCTCTCTCTCTCTCTCTCTCTCTTCTTCCCCCTCTCTCTCTTTCTTTCTCTCTCTCTCTCTCTCTCTCTCTCTCTTTACGCTCTCTCTCTTCTCACCCCCTCTCTCTCTTTCTCTCTCTCTCTTCTTCCCCCTCTCTCTCTTTCTCTCTCTCTCTCTCTCTCTCTCTCTCTCTCTCTCTCTCTCTCTCTACCAATAAGTCCATCGGACACACTATTTGTCAAAGTATGTCCTCAGCTCACATTTTAGTAATACCCTCTGTATAGTTGTTTAAAAATATTGGTATAATAGCGCAATATCTGCTAAACGTATTTAAAGCGCTATTCGAGGGACCCCGAGCCAGCATAAATGCTTGAAATGTAGGACGAGACATGATGCCTGTGAGGCGATATTACAATTTGTTAATGTTTATGAAAGAAATATGCAAGTTTTAAGAAGCAGTCGCCTAACTAGTCTCTGAAACACAAACAATGCAATATGTCATCGATGGTATTGCTATAGATTAATCATGTAGAAGATTGTTATTGGTCACAGAATGAAGTGATTCCACTACATATTCATTATGTGAAGCCCCGAGAATGTATACGATTCGTAACCAGGTAACCACAGATTGATGGACATAAAATCAATCAACCATTCTTGCGATTCAGAGGCGCCTAAAATGGTTGACCATACCGGAAATGTTAACGAGTAACTGAATCAATTACATTCAATGGGCACTTGCTTATATCCTGATATAAGGGATGGGCTATTCTTGACGATTACAATTATAACCGATTTCTTCCTTGCTTAGTGTCCTTTGGATGGCTGACATTTGAAAAGAAATGAAGATATCGCCGTTCGGTCACCCTGCCCTGCGATTCTGTACTAATTGAACTACCGGACATTCTCCCATTTCTCCCTCCTCCGTTCTTAAACTCATTGTGTTGCTTTGAGATGACCATTGACTTGTTGGTTTGGAAGAAAATGAGCTTAAGAAGAGGCTTCTTCGTCTCACTGTCCCCTGTCACGAACAATGCATAATAAATCACAAAATAATTTTGCACTAGTTCATACAGTGGAAGGGCGTAACAAGAGAGTAATCCCTTCAGATCATCGGTTTGTGACCGCCCAAACATGAGAACAATCGCCCTGGGCACTCATTTTCACGAGGCTTAACCTCAGGCCTAGAACATTAGAGCGACCATTTCTTGCGACTCAGTGACGCCGTAAAATCGGAATCACCCACGAGAAACCTTTACGACTGTCCAATACAAATACTCAAATAAAAATTCGAATTGTATTGACCATTCTTTTAAAAAAGATCTGCCTCAGGCTTCGTTGCAGCCGTTTGTATTCATTCATTCATTCATTCACTCATTCATTCATTCATTCACTCATTCATTCATTCATTCATTCATTCATTCATTCATTCATTCATTTGTTACTTTGCCATTGGGCAATTCATCAGAAAGACCGTTTGTTAAGGCTTTAAAACATAACAGAAATTTTTCGTGGAACGATTGAGATAAAGCTCAAGGCAGAAAAGTTTTAAAATTGTGTCTGTGTTAAGTTCAAAAGCAATGGACGGGGGCCTTGGCGAAAGAAAAAAAAAGTATTCCTTTATCTATTCTTGCCACGGTCATCTACCAACCTCATACATTCATTCATTTACAACTCCTCCTACTATCATCTCTTCATAATGATAATCCTCCATGCCATAACAACCAGTAATCCGTAAGCAGGGTCGCGGATCGGTAACGTTTTCCAATTCAAGCTGAATGCGATCCGCGGCACGGATTTTCCTCGATTGAATACTTGCCACTGTGGACAATAATAATATACACAAAACTCTTCGTCCCCGAACCCCATGTCTGGTCTCTCAATGTCTTAATTTCATGGAAACACGTTGTCATATTTTGGTCGCAGTCTCTTATTCGAAAACACTCAACCAATTCTAAATTACCTTGTTGGTCTCAATTCCTCAATAGCGTTAAATGAGTAGAGCACACCAAAATCAGTTTGTTTACTTGACTAATATGTTCGATTTTGTTCACTTCAAAGTAAACCCGATAACTCGAATGTGTTGCAAGAAAGACAGCTCTTCCTATACTAAAATTGGATAAACCTTGCCAACGTAGTGTTACTGTAGCCTATCGAAATAAGGTTTAGAATTAGAAAGTATAAATATGTAAGCAAATTGACTCACTAAAGATAATGCAATGTGTCATTGTATTGGATTAGTTATCAAATGGCTCTCTTGTCTTGTCTTGCATGTCTGTACTCTCTAGGAAACAACCCTGCAAAAATTCAGGCATTGAATTAGTCAAACTATCGGGTAACCGATGTGAGTCATGGTAGCGCATCTGACCGGTAGTCATGAGGCATCAGGTTTGATCATCCATTTGTGGAGAGCAGATATCTCATTGGAATGATTTTTTAGAATATCTCCATACTTGCTGTTTTATCGGGCATTGTTTAATTCAGTTATTTTACATTTCTACTCCAGACGATGCTTAGCAGACGACCGTACAAGTGCGGCGCCGTTTTACGTTACTGTCCGGGCTATACATCTTTGCCTATAACCATTGTAAAACAGTGTATCATTTCATGATACTTAAGTGTATAATAATTTTATTCATACCGTGTATCAACAAGAATATAACAGATAATGATATATGTATTCATTTTGTGAATGAGGACCATGACATCCCAGTCAAAACAAAGCCCCCGGGAGGTCAGGGCGCCCATTCATTGCCGGTAGTGGAGATAATAAGGGTATAGGGGTCATTGAGTGCTGGTTAGTGCCGGGAGACTGAAGACATTATGACAACTGACGCTCATAAAACACATTCTCACAGTTTGGTCAGAAAACATTTATTTCAAATCTCTATTGATTAAGACGACCCCTCATTTGTAAAAAATTCGGAAACCTCAAACTACTTTCGAATTTGTTTGAATTTTCATGTTTAAGATTTTTGATGTTGCGGAGCATCTTCATCCATGGACAATTAAAAGTTAAACTTTCTAGCCAAATCAAAATTACAATAAATGTTTTATTAGTGTCGGAAAGATCTATCATGGGCAAGAATTTCTGATTTATTGACAATTTCATTTGTCAAAATTTACTGTTGACGTTATCTGATCTAAACAGATTCAAAAGCATATCTAATCATCGCTGTGATACTGTTGAGGTGTATATCTATCTATAGTTAAAAAAAAAATATTAGGAAGATTTATATAGAACATTTCCATACCCATACCATACTCAGTGCGCTTTACAACGATTGCTTTACTCCTCATTGCAAGCAATTCTTAAAACCAATACATATCCATTATTTAGATCAAATATCTTTCTCGGTGTAAGTACTTTCTGCGCCAGAACTCTTGCAATTCTTACGTTTTATCCATTATGCGGCTATCTTGCGGCTATGTGACCTTGTGGTATAACGCTCGCTTTCGGATCGGAAGCTCCTGGGTTCGAGACTCGCTTGGCGCATTGTTGAGTCCTTTGAAAAGGCTCTTTACTCACATTTTCTCACCCTACTCAGGTGTAACCTGGCCGCTTTCAACATTGTCTCTGTCTGATTAAAAAGTAATATCACCTAACAGGCGTCATTTCTCGTTCTACATGTTATGTGTTGCTGTTAGTCAGGGACACTTTGTAAGCACTTTGAGCACGTGTAGTTGATATCCTGCTATATAAAAGCTCGAGTTATTTTGTATAAGGTAATTCTCCTTTTAAAACAAAACAAAACAAATAAAGATTTAAAAACACACATAATAATCGATGATCAAAGTTGGTTCAGTTGACAGCGCAATTTACCCAGAAAAGTTGAGTACCTCATTGAACCAGCACCCATGAAAGTACTGCAATTTTAATACGAACTCACACGCGATGGAACAAAATTTTGTAGTTTTAAAACAGTTGTATTAAAAAAATAGTCCTTCAGAGCCATGAGAGCCATGGAGTCGGAGTTTATCCCGGTTTCTATGGCGTGAAAGGGACAATAGCAATTGCTTGCTATCTTTTGGATAGGACGCTGTCTATTGCAGGTACTTTCCGCCAGATCTATCAGATCGAGCTACCCAATCACTGTTGAGTGGTCAGGGGGGTCAGAAAAAAATCCCGACTGCACTCGTGATCGATCTTGGTCCCTTTGCGTGTGAAGCGAGTGCCCTATCAACTGAGCTATTAAAAAACATAAGTTAAAAGGGATCAAAGATTGGGCCCATTTTTTTTTTGTTCTTCCCATAATTAAAAAAAAATGAATTTCATACTTAAAATAGGGCAGAGAAGTTACACCTCCTCTTACTCTTCCCCATCCAAGATCCTTGGAAGTGTGTAAGTAACGAGTCCTTCGGAAGACTAATAATCAATAGGTTACATATTGAATCATAAGATGACATATTTATTTTAGCAACAGGATGAAATGGCAGTTTCTTAGGATTGCGGGACGCAAATGAACGAAGGCGGACTATCTATATTGACGACCAGCATATGTTTAGAATAGAAAATTAGATTACATCACTCTGAAATCAGAAGGTCACTTATACAATGTATGCAAGCATCCAGCCGTTTGGAAGACTGGTTTTACACTTAATGAGATTGGAACCAGTTTTTTTGGACACACTTTTGATCCCTATAACATTCAAACAACAATAATTGATCCATCAATAAATCTTCAAAATGGAATGACATTGATACTTAACACCGTACGGTTCAGATTCAAAGCCCTTCTTCGGGTCAACCAACGACATAAACAACCAACATCATTAATTTTTAATGACGATGGCTGAATAAGGGCTTTGATCTGAAATGTAGGTATAGTGTTAAATCATTTGTTCATTTTGAAGCTGTTTTTTTTCATATTTTTAAATACTTTTAATAGCTTGAAGTTTTTAACAGTTCAGTATTGAATTTAACCAAAAAAAAAAAATAAAAAAAAAGAAAGAAAACCTTGACGCCTGAGGCAAGTGCTCTTCCTACTAAGCCCTCAGGACACCCAGTTTGACCTTGAACAGAAGCAACTTGATAATCACGTTACATCTTGGAAAAATGTGGGCAGGGATCGGGGTTTGACATAGAGAGGGGGGGTGGGGGGTGGGGGGATATTTTTCCACGTAGCTACGAACGGGAAATAAATCCAGTCAGGAGCTAGACGATTTACTCCTATCTATCTGGTCATCTATTTGATTTTAATCAGAAAAAAAAATATATAAAACGATGGGGAATGAGAGAGCAGGAGATGAAAATAAAACGAATATAGAGCTTGAAGGACAAATCTTATTGAAAGTATTTGATTCACAATATAGTGTTAGTTTCCCGCAGACTGGATGTATTCTCTGACATTGAAAGACTATTAATCTGTTACTGCCGACTGTGAACAAAACTCGTATTTAAACATTTGGCCAGAAACATCGTCCTTCAAATATCGATCGATGTAAATGACCCTCGTCTTGGCAAAAACTTTCAAACCTGAGGTTTGGCAAAGTCCCAGTTTTGAGAGTTTATGCCAAGGTGAGGGTCATTTAGATTGATCGATATTTGAAGGATAGGTTTTCTGTTCAATTTTTAAAACACGTATTTTTCCAGAATCCGGCAGTTAACTGGTTAAATGGGCTTGTCCGTTATGGTAGTGGGCACTGTCTTCGTCCTCTGACAAAATTCTTTATTTTTCTTTTTGGCCAGAAAAAAATTAATCCAAATATTCATCAATTTTTATGAGCCCTGAGTTTTCGAAATTTCCTCAAACCAGAGACTTCTTGGAAATGTCAGCTTTAAGATATTTTGACAAGTAGGCTGTCATCTATTTCGATTTAAATTTAGGTTAAAAATTTTCTGGCTCAAATTTAAATTAAAATGTTTTGTCAGGGAACGGCAGCTATGTATTGTGGACCCAGATGTGTAGCGAATGAGGGGACAAAACAAAAATAAAAACTACCTGCTTATACATGTTTTGCCATGCTCTGAAATTAAAAAAACAAAACAACAAAAAACAAACATGTTTTTTATGTCAAGTTTGACCTGAAAACTCGTCCTTCAAATATTGTTCAATTAAAATGATCTTTATCTTGTTGAATACTCTCGAAACTGGAACTTTTTTGAGTTTTTGACATGATGATGGTTATTTTAATCGATTTATATTTGAAAAGCGGGTTTCCTAGCCAACAGTTTAAAAACGTGTTTCTTCAGAGTATTCACAGCTGTGTTTTGGTCACGTTTACTCATCCAGAAAATTGTTGAACATAGTCTATATAAAATCTAAAATATAAATGACCTTCAGAAAATAGAATCATGTTTTGTATAGAGACCGCTCTTGTGAGACAAAATTTCTTAACCCTTTTACGACGAGACCGAATTTCTTCCTAACAGTCTTTGACCACTTTTTCCATTGGGTTATATGTATAAATGTGATCTTTTTATGAAAGCGAATAGACAGCAATGTCACCGGGTTTTATTATATCTGATTACTTCTCTCTTGATAACATTTGGTTTTGATAAAAGGGTATCAATTGAGAATAACGTTGATCCTCGCATGATAAAGGTTGCAGTTTTAACCAATCTTTAAAAGAAACATTGAGGTCAATTGATCTAAATCGCCATGTTATAACTCGCATACTACATTGTCACGTTCAACTTTAAAAATGATAACAAACTGGAGCATTCATATTGAGTAATATCCATTAAACGTGCTCAAAACGCTTTACAGGGGTTATTAATCCAACAGATTTACTAAATATGTAGGACGAGACATGACGAATGTAAGCAGACATTATAATTTATTTTCTGACAGAGACAACGCTTTTAACGGCTAGGTTTTCATTTTACATATGAGTGGAGTAAGAGAATGTGAGTAAAGAACATTTTCTAAGGACTCAACTATGCGCCGTTCAAAGCAGAACTCGAACTTTCGGGTCCGAAGAACGAGTGTCATACCACAAAAACACAAAAAAGCTCAAGTGAAAGTAAACATAATTCTTGCCAAAATGGCATGATGGGCTTTGTGAAGAGCATAGTCATGCAAATTATGCATATCATTGGATTGAAATTCAGCTACGATATTATAGAAGAATATTAACCGGTTCACTAAAGTGATCATAATTTGTTTTCTTTAGAACTAGACTACTTACAGCAATTGATGGTTCGAGCGTTCCTAAGAATTAACCAATTAGAATATTTCCTGTAATTTAACCCGTTCCATCCCCTTTGCAGTCAACTAAAAGGCATAAGAAATATTCCTTAATTCCATAGCTACCATTTGTACATGCCAAACAGACACAAAAATCAGTCTCACAATTAGTGAGGATTCGTTACAATATTTTGAGAGACTAATCAAAGAATTGCATCGCAACACCTGACTACACTATGCATTTTTTTCAATCGTCTGTGTTAAAATTGTAAGTGATGCTGGGGGATGTTTGCTTACGTGTACTTAAGGTGGTTATGGTAGTCGGTTCGCGGTTATTGTTTGCAGGGACAAAATATATTTTATTTTAAATTTTCGGGTCAAAAATATAACCACAATGTTTTTTCGACTAGTTTAAATGAAATATAGATCTAGACGTCTGTGATAATTGACTTAATTTTCAAAATCTATTCACTGTGTTTGTTGATTGAATAATCCAAGACTCATACTATAAGATCATGGTTAAAAAACCCATCCATGTCGATAGCCCGTTAGGAATAGCAACAAGAGGTCACACGACCATTAGGTGGAAACATCAATTAATGAGAATTTTTCACAATTGCATAACACCAAAAAATGCAAGATTAGTATTATAATTGGTATCTCATGTACTGCTAACTTTTAATATATTCAAGTTATCATAATGCCTCACGTGATGTAAACGTGATGTTAATCACTGTGACTGAAGGACAATCACTGGTTTGGCACCGTGACTGTAATGGTTTCAATCTTAAGGGG
>NC_088360.1:15223702-15253702 GCF_034508935.2 Berghia stephanieae | reverse complement strand
CTGTTTTCACTGTGTTGTTTTAATAGTGACTATCGTCAAGCCTCCATAATAGCGTTAACAGAGACTTGGCTATCTCCTCAAATACCATCATCATGTTTTAATATTGAACAATATTCACTATTTCGAGGAGATCGGACTAAAGTAAATAAACGAACTGGGGTGGGGTGTGCACATATATTAACAACAAATGGTGCCACCCCAATAACTGTCATATAAAGAAAATGCATTGTGACGACTATATTGAATTTATTACTGTTTCGTCACGACCATATTATCTACCCCGGGAATATACACATGTCATCATCATCAACGTCTACATTCCACCATCATCAGACAACACCACAGCGAAAAATATTTTGAGGAAAGAAATACAGGACATTCAAATTAAGTCACCCGATGCCGTATTGATGGTCACTGGCGATTTTAACCAATGTAACGATTTTACTCTCCCGGGACTTCATCAATAGACTGCGAGACAAGGGACAAAAAAACATTAGATTTATTCCTGTGTAATATTAAAAATAGTTATAAATGTTTACCCCGTGCCCCATTAGGTTTATCTGACCACTGCATGCTCTTGCAACTCCCCACCTACCGCCCTGTTTATAAACGTGTAAAACCAGTAAAGAAAAGTGTACAGATCTGGAACGGAAGTGTGTGTGAAGATTTGCGTGGTTGTTTTGAATGCACTGACTGGAATGTTTTTATCGAATCATGTGATAGTGTGGATGACCTGAATGACTGTGTGAGTGAGTATTTAAAATTTTGTGAACAGCTGGTGTCTTGTAAAAAAGAAATAAAATATTATCCTAACAACAAGCCTTGGATAACAAAAGATCTAAAACTTTTATTGAACCAAAAGAAAACTCTCTATACTAGTGGAAACAAAAAAGATCTGAAAACAAAACAAAAAGAGATAAAGAGGGTAATATCTAGTTGTAGAGACAAGTACAAAAATAAAATTGAAAAATGCTTTTCTTCTGGGGATATACGGGACACGTGGCGGGGGCTTAAAACTGCTGTTAACTATAATCCAAAGCCCACGATTATATCAGAAGATATCGAAATTGAAACTTTAAATAAATTTTATTCACGTTTCGACACAGCAAACAAATTTGATATTGAAAATGAAAAACATAAATTAGACAGGGCATTGGAAGATGAAAAGACTATTGAGGTCAGTGAAGAGGAAACGAGATTCGTATTTTCGAAACTGAACGAGAGGAAGGCTGCTGGGCCGGATGGATTGAAAGGAAAACTATTAAAAGAATGTGCCCATCAGCTTTCCCCCATTTATACACATATTTTTAACTGGTCCCTCCAATGCGTTTCGATCCCTGAATTTGGAAAACTTCAAAAATTATTCCTGTTCCAAAAAAAGAAAAACTTGAAACTATGAACGATCTCAGACCTGTTGCACTGACTTCAATAGTCATGAAATCTTAAAAAAAACTTGGTCTTGTTAAAATTAGGAATCAGTTTATGCCATTGAGTGATAGTCATCAATTTGCTTACAAACCAGGACGTGGTGTAGAGGATGCTATTTTGCTGTTTACAAACAACATCTACAGGCATCTAGATCACGCTAGGAGCTATTGCAGATTGCTTTTTGCAGATTTTTCTTCAGCGTTCAATACAATGCAACCTCAGTTGGTTGTTCAAAAATTGACTAGTCTGAATTTAAACAAGTATATAATTGCTTGGGTGCTCGAATTTCTTACGGAGAGAGCACAATATGTTCAATTAGGACAAAACAAATCTTCCTGTATAACTACAAATACTGGTGCTCCTCAAGGTTGTGTATTGTCCCCTGTATTATTCACAATATACACGAATGACTGTAGAAGTCAAAACCTGAGTGTACCTTTAATAAAGTTTGCAGATGACACCGCTCTTCAAGGCCTCATAACAAATGGCAACGAAGTGGCTTATAGGCAAGAAATTGATAGATTTGTGTCTTGGTGTGATGCCCACCACCTAGAGCTTAACATAAGCAAGACAAAGGAGCTAGTGATTGACTTTAGGAGAGTGAAGGAACCGATAGAACCGTTAAAATTAAAGGACCAATTCGTCCAGAGAGTTCCTCACTACAAATACCTTGGTGTAACGATTGATGACAGGCTCAAGTGGGATGAACACTTGAAAATAATTAGGCATAAGATGTGCAGACGTACATATTTTTTATCAAAACTCTCTCAGTTTAGAATAGATAAAACCCTCTGCACATTATTTTATAGAGCAGTAATCGAAAGCGTTTTGTCATTTTGTATAACAGCTTGGGGAGGCAATTGCTTAGCAGTGGAAAGGAACAAAATAAATTCAAATATTAAAAAATCCATTAAACGCTATATAAATGATGTTGACGATGTAGATCTTTTATACGAGAAATTTTGTATAAATAAAATAACTAAAATATTAAATGACCAGTATCATCCACTAAGACCATCAATTATTATGTCAGAAAGAAGTGGTCGCCCTTTCTCTATTTCAACGAAAACAGAGAGACACCGAAAATCTTTTCTGCCGTCCAGTATTAGGCTTTATAATAACAAGCAATAATCATTTTATATAATTATTTCTCATTTTTACTTTTTAAAAATATAAATATTAATTTATTAATTTATTTGTTTTGCAATCTTTTCAATTTTCAATTTATAGTGACAGTTTTAACTATTTTACAGTGTTGATATTATTCATATTATAAAGCGCAGCTCTGGTTATAGAGCTGCTCCTTTTTTTAAAAATATATATACATCCTATTTCCATTGTATTTTAATCTTATTGTGTAAATTATAATACGTCTGTACAAAAAATTTCCTTTTTGGGATGCAATAAAGTATTATTATTATTATTATTATTATTATTATTATTATTATTATTATTATTATTATTATTATTATTATTATTATTATTATTATTATTATTATTATTATATTAGAGAGAGAAGAGGAGGGGGGGGGGTCGGAGGAAGAAAGGGAGATAGAAATAAACGATAGAAAGTTTAAAGATATCAAGACAAGACCGGAAAAGACGGGGTAGTGAAGAGGGGAGAATGGGAGGGTGTGGGGGGGGGGGGGGGGAAAGGCATTTATAAAACTTTCATATAAATTGACCAACGTCCAAAATCTAGGAAATGTATGTCATCAAAACAAACCCTGTCGCATTGTCCGGGTGTGAGACGATCACCGTGACCACTTTCTATGAGGACATTGTCCGGTGAAAGACAACAATGGCCACGTGACGTCCAGCTTGAAGTGCCCACGACAAACCAAAGCCATTCTTCACCATTGTGTGTTTACAAATAATATGAAACCACTCTATATTGTCCTCAATCTGATATTTAATGTCAAGTATTCGTCAATCCACCCAGCACGCAGTCAGGTCCCAAACATTAACTAAGTAGCAACAACAAATTGTCATGAAAAAGCCAGGCAATCGCGGATTGATAAATTTATCTCCAAAACATCTATTTCTATTCACGGTCGCAACCAGACCTGGAGTATAAACATTCACTGTTTTTTGACACATATCCCAAAAATCCGGCTTTAGTTCCTTCCGCTTTGCCCAGCGCCGATAGGTCTACTTGTCAATGTAAATATAAACCAAATAAGGGAATTTTCAGCTTGGGTAAATGCCCAGTCTTACTTACATCCGCATTACGTCATTGAAAATTGGAGTCGATTACTCTTACATCGACAACTATCCTTTTTCGGACACATAGTAAGGAAAGATAAGAATGAATACCTGGCAAGTTGTGGAAAAATACCTGGTAAACGCGCCCGGGGGAGACAAAGAAAAACACTCATAGACCAACTGAAGGGCTTCACCAACCTAACAATCCAAGAGCTGTTTGAAAAAGCAAGAGACAGGGAGGAATGGAGAGAGATAATTCATGCAGCATCCGAAGCCTGGACCAGGCATGGAACCTAGAAGAAGAAGACTCTTACATAACACATACTTTCGTCATGTTGGTTACCCTTCGTGTGTATGTCCAATAACTTACAATAACATTATATACCGTGTATCGTTTCGCTTTAGATCAATTCTTTTTTTTTCTTTCTTTCTATTTTTTTTATAACAATTGATTTTTTTCTCTTTTCCTGTATTGGATACGACTGTCCCCTTCCAGTCCAACAAGCAATTTTTCCCAATTGCCCTGGAGTCCAAGTTCTTCGGCCGCCCATTGAGCGTTTGACGAGCCCGGGCAACCAGCCGTGCTAGACAAGAAGACCAAGGTATTCTGATGCACACCGGAAAAACGCATTTTTCATTAGGCCAGTTTTTTTTTTTAAATCTCCAAATATCGTAAAATTTAACTGATCTTGAACTTCTAAAAACGATTTTAAATGAGACTTCTTTAGAAGAGAAGAGTAAAATTTGGGAAGTTTCGGATTAACATTTTTTTGACAATTGTTATCGTAATTTGAAGTATAAGATTTAGAGAAAAATGCGTTCTTTCAGTGTATGGCTGTACTGTTCCTGGGCTTTCAATGTTCAATCTTTGAAAGGTCGAGGAATTTAACCGTTTTAGAGCGAGACCGAACTTTCTCCAACTATAGATAGTATGAAGTTGACGTCACTCAGGTCTTTGTTATTGTTTTTTTTTTTTTTTTTGCCATCCACGTTTATGAGTAATTCTCACTAAACTGTATTAACCAGACTATAAACGACGAAGATAACACATAGTTTTGTGTGTTGATCCGTTATAATTCCGGATGGCAATGTTGTGAGCGTCTTAGCCAAGCGCATGCGATCTATAGTATTTTCTTCTCCAATAATACCATAACCTGCAACGTCAAGTTGTTTTATGTGACGAGCTTAGAAACTATGTGGTTCAAGAGGGAATTTGATCCTGAAGTTGAATCCCTATAATATTGTGTCACTCTTTTTCTCTCTCTAGTATCATGTCGGGTTTAACAAGAATGACAAGAATTGACTATAAAGTCAAATTAATCAGAATCAAATGTTCCGGTTTGCATAGTTTAAAATCTTGCATCAATTTGTCTAAATAAGATTATTTCAATTATAAACTCATTTCATGTATTTTTTCCACAAGAACGAGGCGGTATGTACAATATATATATATATATATATATATATATATATATATATATATATATATATATATATGATTAAATCAGAGTCGCATCATCACCTCTTATACTGACATTGTGAAATCATAGGTCGTATCGTTTCTCCTACTGGGTTGATAAGCACTAGAATCGCATTGTGATACTGCCTTCTCGATTAACTCAAAATGAATGAAATAAGACATGGCCTTTAATATTGTATATGTCCACGTATTTTATCATACGTTCACAAAACTTCAATCTGCTCCCCAACGGGCCACATGGAACCATTTTTATATTTCATATAATACAGGTTGCTTGTAAGGCGTCATTAAAATAATATAAATCTAGGACTCGAACAATACCCGTACTTCATATAGCTGTATTCTTATTCACAACTAAATCTAGTGAGGGTAATATGTGAAAAGTGCTTTCCTCACCTACCGGCATAGCATCCGGTAATTTTTTCGATCATTGTCACCATCCAGTCACTGACATCGCTTAACATCGCTCGACTTTTGTTTGAAGACAAGACACAGCAGCGTCCACCTTAGATCTAAATGTAAATGTTGCTGCTCGAAGCTCGAAGAATAAATAACAAGGTGAATTTGAATGTAAGCTTCAATTTAATGTACGAAAACAGTGCAGTGCTTCATTCATCCTGTTTTGTTGATAAAGGGGAAACTCGAAACGTCCATTTTATCTGTTTTCGTACATTAAATTGTAGCTTACTTTCAATTACATTGTTATTTATTCCTTAGATTTAAATGAAAACAAAAGTATTCCACGCAAGGATAGACCAAAATCTAAACCCGTCAGAAAAGAGGTAAAATGGGATGAATTCCGGCGCTGGACTGGAATAGAGGGCGTTGCTTGGGTCAGTGCATGGAGGTGAGAAGACTTTGTGTGGTCGCTCCCTTAGAATGGGACATGATACAAATGATTGTTATTATTTTTCTGTGTGGTCTCAGAGAATGGAGACTGGCTGTTATTATTTATTATTGATAGCCAGGATGATGGGGTGGTGTGTTACTCGAATTTTTGTGTGTAGATTGTATTGTAAAATTGGATGGTTGATGTGGATACCCCTTTTAAAAGCATAGAGAAGTATACGAGTACTGCTGTGCACTGACACAACAACTTTTGGATTCTTGTCCAGAAGCTTTTAATCTTTGATCTTATTGGTAAATGTAGGTAACTCCTAAGTAAAAATTCTTTCAATAGTTGACTTTTCTTGGAATTTTTCAATTTCATTTTTTTGACAAGTTGTGTGTGTGTGTGTGTGTGTGTGTTTGGAGGGGGAGGGTGAGGGTTCATCTTAAGCTGCTGATTTTGTGTTGAATACAAAAATTAAACTTTAAAAACAAAGAAAAACAAAGAAAACCAAAACAAAACAAAAACCACAACGACAGCAAAAAAAAAAAAAAACAAAAAATAAAAAAATAAAATAAAATAGTGACAAAAACAAAAAGAAAAAAAACAAAAACAAAAACAAACGTTTCGGGCTTAACCTTATGAAAGGAAAGAAAAGGTAAACAAAAACTAAAAGGAAAAAAAAAAAAAGGGGGGGGGGGGGATTGGTTACTATGATTAGTCCCTTCTATCGATTTTGTTACGTATTTTATATTGGAAATTAATATTTTTTCCAGTCGCTTAGTACATGAATGGATAGTATAAAAATACATAGAGAAGTGTACACATTATTTCTGTTCCGACCTCTAGGCTCATTGTGTAGTTATCTCTTTTGTGTCACTCGACAAAAGGTTTGTGCGCTTACGACATGTTAATGTCATGTCTCGTTCTATATGCTTCGTGTTGCTGTTGCTCAGGACCTTTTGTAGAGCTTTTTGAGCTACTACTACTACTACTACTACTACTACTACTACTACTACTACTACTACTACTACTACTACTACTACTACTATTACTACTACTACTACTACTACTACTACTACTACTACCACTACTACTGCTTCTACTGCTACTTCTACTACTGCTACTACTACTACTACTACTACTACTACTACTACTACTACTACTACTACTACTACTACTATTATTATTATTATTATTATTATCATCATCATCATTATGCACCGTGAAATCAGACACAGTTTTGACAGTATGTAAATATTTTTACATTTTATTGACACTTTTCGGTCACCCAACCTATTCTCCCTTCCCCTATCATTCTTTATTCCAGTGTAATTTCAATACCTGTCGGAGACGACTGTGTGATGTAATGTCTCGGTCTGTGATTCCAGCCATTTCCAGCCGACTGACCACTGAATGACCAGAGGTCAAAAGGTTGATGTTATGGTACTCCTGACTGATCCCAAGCCTGAAGTGGGTCAATAAAAAGGAAAGCTTTTTAATTTTTTGTATACAGTCGCCCGGCGGGGTGGGGGGGGGGGAATTCAAAATCACACTCACAACACACACACACACACATACACCCACACACACACACACACAAAATAGCGAGAGAGAAAGAGAGAGAAGTAAAAAAAAAAAAAGATAGAAAGATAAAGAAAGAAAGAAAGGAAGAAAGAAGAGAGAGAGAGAGAGAGAGAGAGAGAGAGACAGACAGAGCGATAAAGATAGAAAGGAATAAATAAAAAGAGAAAGAGATAGATAGATAGATAGATAGATTGATAGATAGATAGATAGATAGATAGATATAGAGATAGAGAGATAGAGAGAGTGAGTGAGAGAGAGAGAGAGAGAGAGAGAGAGAGAGAGAGAGAGAGAGAGAAGACACATTAGTGGACTATTGGCCAAAATAGTTAGAAGATCTGATGAGGTTTCATATACGGATACCGGAAGAATTGAATATTGGGAAAAGGGGACAAAGAAAAAGACATTTCATCATGAAACACCGTTAGTTAACCTATCAAAAAAAAAAAAAAAAAAAAAAAAAAAAAAAAAAAACAACAACAACAACAAAAATTTAAAAAAAAAGGACAAAAAAAAAAAAAAAATCCCCCCAAAAAACAACAAAACGTCCAAAAGTCTGAAATTTGGCTCGAAATCGGAATTATTGTGCTGCAGAGCAATACCAGCCCACTGGAAGTGTTTAAAACGCTCGCTTTATAAGGATATGCATGTAGGACGAGAGAATTTACCGCATCAGCATTATGAGATAACACCTAAGACTGACCATGTCGGAACTTGGTTTTTCATCCAGATTATCAAGAAATTTGGATAAGGAGTATCGAAAAGGAGATGAAACAACAGGGTGTAGGTCAAAGAACAAAGTGTGTATCGAATTGCAACGTATGGAGACAATTACATCCGGCGATATGTTGCTCAAGCACCAAGAGGGCAAATAAGAATGGTGAGAAAATTTCAGTTAAGGAAAGAAGCTTTTCCAAGGACTCATCCTTGAACCGTCCACAGAGGGATTGGATAAGACGCCTTTTCGTTCACATGGAAAACAGAGTTAACCCTCTTCTTACTACTTTCATCAAACTCGTCACATTTGTTTCTATCAATAGACATTTTTTCTTATTCAGATTTATTTTGTACTTCACTATGATCTTTGTGAGTTGCTTTGTTGAGAGATTGTTTGAGTTTTAAAAAATCAATTTTTCTGCTGGGTAAGCCTGCCATTTTGGGATAATACTGAAAATGGCAGGTGATGAGAGAGTCAATCACTGTATTTGACGTAGTTTGTTGTATAAAATGTCTATAATTTGATATCTTTACAGAGTGTCGAGGCGATGTCATCATACGATATAGAGCCAATGGGCATAAAATAAAAGGAATAAATGTGATTATGTCAAAGACATTAGGCGGGGTAAACAAGGAGTCCAGTAAAGTAAAACACCAACCAGCCAAGGATTGTGACGAAAGTGAATAAGTAGATTGATAAATAAATCTAAGGAGAAAAAAATATCAACAAAAAAAACAAACATCTTGATTTCTCAAATACGTATCTCAATATTAATTGCCATACATTGAACACTGACAAAATTGATACTTCTGTATAGCCTTAAAAAAAAAAACACCAAAAAAACTTGAGCGTTTAAAAATATAGAGCAGTATCCACTAAACGTGCTTAAAGCGCTTTAGAAGGCGTCTCTGACCAACAGCAACATGTAGCATGTAAAACGGGACATGACGCCTGTTTTGCGATATTGCAATATTTTCGACCGAGACAACGCTGTTAACGACCAGGTACTCATTTTACACCTGAGTACGGTGAGAGAATATAAGTAAAGAGCCTTTTCTACGGACTCAACTATGCGTCCTAACCCAGGACCTTTCGATCCGAAAGCGAGTGTTATACCAATAGACCACCTAGCCGCACAAAATCAGAAAACTTTTGTCTATTTAATCTACAGATTAAGAGTATTTCCAGCACTTCAAAAGGCTTAAATTCGAGTATACGGGCTTCTTTTTAAAAAAAATCTCTTTCGTTTGAATATCTTGAAATGCTGTACTCAAAAGTCCACATTGTTTACCCTTGAAAGTAGATAATAATAAGATGGGCGGGTTAATATCAATGTGGGTATCATTGTAACCTACGATGTAGGAGGTAAGTCTTTTGATGTGTTGTAAACCATAGGCAACCTAAAAGAACTCAGTATCAACAGTTGCAACCGACCTTACCGTAATATAGTTGTGACATCAAAGCACTGCCGCAGCGGGAGGCGATTTTTAATCAAACCAGACCAGACAACTGAAACTGGACTTGTGTTCGAAGTCAGGATAATAATATATTATGAGGATTAAGAAAAGGTATGTTCGACGTCAGGATATATAGAGAGGATTATAAACATGTACTGGCGTACTCTTGAAAATCCATATTTGAAAATATGGCCAGAAAAACTCGTCCTTCAAATATTGATCGAGTTAAATGACCCTCATCTTGGCAAAAACTCTCAAACCTGGGACTTCGCGAATTATTTTTTACATATCATAATCTTCGTTTCTACAGAAAGTAGACTAAAATTAGAACACATAACATCTATTTAACCAGATTTTTAATATAGATAATCAACCAAACAAGATGTCTGATGTCAATAGGAATCATCCATGTTATCCAAAGTGATCAATTTTAGGGTTAGTAATCATGCCCAAGAAGAAAACAAAACAAAACACGAAAGTACCGGAAAGCGGGGATCTAATCTTCCGGGTTACAGTGCAATACCGTAACTTCTCGACCACTTCGCCCCCCCCCCCCCCCCACAAGCTATGAATAATATGATTAAGATGTAGTAACTCGCTGGAAATAAATTGTATCTCTTGTATTCCATTGATGTATTTTGACAGCTCTCGCATTATACAAAGGTATGTACTTCGCGTACGGTAGGCCGTAGAATATATTTCATATTGATTCATAATTTATTTAAAGTAAATGAACGAAAATGAAAAAGCAAAACAAAACAAAACAATGTTCTTTGTCGTTGGTTGTTATATTTATTCTAATGATCTAGTTGATCGTGTTCGTGGGTTTTAAAAAAAAAGGTTGAAGTAATAACCCTTGTACCTTTTAGCGACGTACTAGGCGGGGTACTTGTCTGATTGCCGACTATGAATGAATTATAGAAAAGGAGTTCTTATCATAACAAGTTCAATATTCTGTCGTACACTTACAAAACGACGCCTGTTTCATTTTTGGCCAGAAACCTGTTAACGGTAGTATTGTGAAAAAAGCCAGAAAATTCGTCCTTCATATATCGATTGAGCGAGGTCTCAGGTTTGAGAGTTTTTTTTCCAATACGACGGACATTTATTTCGATCGATATTTGAGGGTAGAATTTTCTGGCCAAATTTTTTAATGCGTGTTATTCCTGAGCAGACAGCTTGCTGTTTAAATTAGATTACCCTCAGCTTGTTTTTAAAAAGTTGAAACCTAAGACTTCCAAGTTGAAGACGTTTTGTCATTATTAGAGTGAAATAAAAAATATTTTCATTTTCAGGCAAAAGAATTTTTATAAATCTTAAGTTATATTTCAATTTAACGATATTTGAAGTAAAATAAATCCTGGCCAAAAATGATTTAAACATTTTGTTGCTGTACGGTGGATTATAATTGAAAGCGATATAATAATAACATCTCTCCTCGTGTTACAAGAAATATGGCGTCTGGGAGACAGCGCACGACGGGACGCCAATGAAATTAGATATTGAATTTTAAATGCTTGTTTATATCGGATACATTCAACAGATTGTGTTGATATGGGTGTATGGACTCGGGGTGCTGACGTACTCTTCGTTGTGGCATTTTGCCACACACTAACAAAATACTTATTTTTTAAACTTTTGACCAGGAAACTTTATTTCAAATATCGATGCCCTTCAACTTGTCAAAAATTCATTTTTCTGAGACTTTAGAGAATTGTGCAATACTGCCGTCACTTTGTAATCTTTGTGCGGCTATGTGGTCTAGTGGTATGACACTCGCTTTCGGATCGGAAGGTCCTGGGTTCGAGCCTCGCTCGGCGCATAGTTGAGTCCTTGGAAAAGGCTCTTTACTCACATTCTCTCACCGTACTCAGGTGTAAAATGAGTACCTGGCCGTTAACAGCGTTGTCTTTGTCCGAAAAATTGTAATATCGCCTAACAGGCGTCATGTCTCGTCCTACATGTTAAATGTTGCTGTTGACCAGGGACCCTTTGTAAAGCGCATTGAGCACGTTAAGTGGATATTGCGCTATATAAATACTCCAAAAAATTTTTTTTGACAAGATGACGCCATTCTAATCGATTGATAATTTGAAGGACGAGTTTTCTGGCCAAAATTTAAACATTTGTTGGATTTTTGTTTTAGTGTACGGTAGAATAGCACTTCAAATGTGTTTTAGGTTTGACAATTTAACAAGTTAAGGACCATTTTATTTCATCAATGTTGAAGTCAAAGATGCTGAATCGAAATGAAAAAAAAATCCGATGTTTCGTCAGATCTGGCATTATTTGTAATAATCTAAGTTTAATCGTTTGCTGGCGGGGTTCTATTCTACTTTGACTTTGAATTTGACGACAAGACCTGTGTGTGTATAGTATATTTGTGTATGTATTGAACACAGCACTTTGTCTTTATACTAGATACATTGACCTCATAACAGTAAATTAAATTATTGCATTGTCCCAAACTTTGCATTACAACTTTATCTGAGATAAAGAGGAATTTTTGCAACTCGTTGAGCATTATATATGTGAATTTATGCTGTCGTCAGACATCAGATCCAGATCTTTCCGTTCTCGTCAATAGAGTCTAAATAATGACGCGAACAATTCCTACAGTTAATAACTAGAAAAATGACGAAATAAATTATATTTTACAAGAAAAAATGGAAACCTCCTAGATAGACAATATATATCTTTAAAAAAACTAGAGCATTAATACAGCAAAATATTCACTAAATGTGCCGAAAACGTTTTACAATGGATCCCTAGCCAACAGCAACACTTAACATGTAGGACAAGACATGGCGCCTGTTAGGCGATACTACAGTTTTTGTTTTCTCCGAAAGACAACGCTGTCAACGTCTCGCCATAAAAGGGTTAAAGAGTAATGTTATGATGGGATGTGATGATCCTGTTTGAACATTTTCAAATCCGTCTAAACCGATTTGGCCTCTTGAAGTTGTAAATTCCTGGTATGTTTGACTTGACTGAAGACGAGGACATATCACCATTGACATTTGACATGTCTTTCAATAGTCAAAATTTACTGGGGTGTTTTAGATAAATGTAGCATGATTGAAATTGGATATGTGACGAAAAATAACAATATGGTACATCTTCTCTTATCGTCGTCGTAAATTTAAAGTGACTTATAAGCACGGACAATACTGGAAAATACATTTTTTCCATTTTGTCTAGATTTTTTTTTCTACTTAAAAAAATTCGATGAACTTAGTTGACCCTCAACTTGTCAAAAAATTCTTATTCTCATTTATATCCGAAACGTTGATTAAGTATATAATTCCAATTCATATGAGTCTCACGTTTAAGAAATGTTGACAAAAAGGTGGTCATTTTAATCGATTGCGATTTGATATAAAAATTTCTTGAGCAAAATGTAACCATTTGTCTCAGGACAGTTTTATGTCGGGATGATCTCAATGTTTGAAATTAAATCTTAAGCTTTAAGAGTCTGAGTAAAGATAAATGCCTTCATTTTAAAATGTAAATTTTGGTAATCTAAACTTTGTTCAAAAATAGATTTTCAGATCCTGATTATTTTGACATTGAGAGTGTTTTTTCATTGAGTCGACATGCACTCATTTGCAGGTCCGATAACCCAATTCATTATGGGCTCATTGTTGTAATGGAAATCTAAAAAAATTACTCAAAATATTGTCCATTACAACAATGTTAAAATAGGTCCATAATTGCATTCGGATGTCAGACCTGCATATATGTACACGTCGCATTGAGTCATTCCGACATAGTGACAAAATAGGGAGCTAGCACTGGTAATCAAGAGGTCTGTGGTTAGATTTCCAGTCGAGGCAGGCTGAATTTTTGGGATTTAAAAAACTTGTTTGTTGTATTTTACTCTCTGACTGTTTCATACACAACTCTTCAGAGCTCTATCAATCCGACATCATACTTCTTTGAGATGGTGAGTCAACAATGATGATATAATGTGTATTGTCAATGTGATTTCTCAGTGATTATGAAGAGCTGTCTTATAACAAAGTCAAGCGATGTTCTGCGTGGATATTGAGGTCTATGGATGATAAAGGTGGAAATGATCTGGTCCGGGTTTTGTCAACCTCGAAGCTAAACTCTAAACATTCCCCTCTCGACGCACGAGTCAACCATTCTATAAAACCACTCCCTTCCGTCACGACATTATAAGGTATTGCCGCCTAGGTATTCCACTAAGGAATATAGATAATTCATCAAACCAGATGTCTGGTGTCAACAGGAATCACCCATGTTGTCAAAGTGGGCAAATTGGGGGATAATTAATAATATTGTCAAAGAAAAAAAACGAAAGTGCCTGAAGCGGGGCTCGAACCCGGTACCTTCAGGGTCACAGCACAATGCCTTAACCACTCTGCCACTTCTCCCTCTTGTTCCAACCATTATCTGACTTAAAGTGTTGGTGTTGTTGTAAGATTACAAGTATAGAAAGTGCTTAGAAATGACTTTTAAAATTCTACGTGAAACAGCTATTTCGTGGTTAATTTCACGTATTATTGTAAGCGACACGTTTCCCATACTAGCGAGTTAATGATTACGTTCTTAACCTACAACGATCGACGAACGATTACGTGGAAAAAAATCGAAGATCTGTCCTCAGAGTCTTAGGGCAGATCTTCGTTTTCGCCCTCGTCGTTCGTCGATCGTTGTAGGTTTGGAACGTAATCGTTAACTTGCTATTATCATATCAGAAAAAAATGTATCGACCCAGTGCAAAGTAATAACGGATCATACATACTGCCGTATGTGCTAAAATTGTGATTTATCCCAAGTCCACTGGTTATTTCTGGTTGTTTTATAAAATACATACAAAAAGATATAACATAATAAATACTTAATGTATCATAGAATTACGATAGAAATTTTAGTACGATTAAAGGACAGTTGTACGGGAAACCAACCAAATTTGGTTCTATATAATCTGTTAGAGCCTTGGTAAGGGGAGGGGTATCGTACTCTCTTACAATCCTGAATGCACTGAAATCGATTACGGATTGTACCAATCTGTTTATCCTGCAATTAATGGGGAGCTGGATCTCCTTCGATCTGACAAAAGTAAAGGCCTATTGGTAAGTGACTAGTCACCCATGTTATTGACTAAGGAAATTGTCCTTGCTGAGAGTACAATCAAACACCAAGCATGAGTCAGATAAGGTTTTCGCGTGTACCCTGTTGAAACAATAATTGGGAAATGCATAGAGGGCAGTGAAATTGTGGAAATGTGACTATCCTTCTCAAAACGGCATTATGTCGTTGAAACTGACGGTTGAAACTGCGATTTCGAAGAAAAAAAAAATAATTTTGACTTTTTAAAGAAATGCCTTCATTGTGGAGACCTTCATTGTGCGGTCATATGAACATCTTAAAAAATATTTTTTTTTCATTATTCTTACCAAATCGACTTTCAAAATAAAATTATTCAACTATCACTTTCTCTCCATTATTATAACACAGACTGACGCGGTGACACAAATATGATCTACATATTAGTGCACTTTTATTTATTTATTTTCTTTACTAATGTTATCATCGAGTAATATTATAAATTGCTATCATATTACGAAAAATATGACATGAAAAGATATCAACCCATCCGTGTCAACATTGGTTTCTTTTATTAACACATCAAGATTTAAACTTAAAATCAAAATCTCCCTTTCCGTGCTATGAAAATATTATAAATTCAATAATTTGATTGACATGTTTTATATGAGATTATATGATTGGTCGGTCAGATGCGGCCATTGGATTGGTCACTTCAAACTCTACAGCTGGCTGGTGATCCAATCATAAAACTCGGAGGTTCTGACGTAGACACTTGGGAAGGTGCCATCACAAGTACTGACCCCCCAGCTTGTGACCCCAGCCAGATAGCCGTTACAGACCAAGGGGCCCCCGCTGTCTCCACTGCAGCTTGACTTAGTTTGCTCGTAGACACAGATGTGGGTATCCAAGATGGCAGCGCCACGGACGGCGGACCACAGGTAGGAGCATTGCTGGTTGGTGATCTTGGTGATGTGGGCCTGGAGAAAAATGATAAATATATGATTTTACACTTCTAAGGAATATATCTTGAATAACTATCGAAACGTTAGTTATTTTTAGATGACTCTCCAAACTCATCTAAGACCGGCTTCATTACTGTCGGATATGGTAATCTCTAGCTATTAAAAGGACACATAAATGTAAAACAGGTCTCGTTTAAATCATCATCTCACGAACTTATTTTTGTGGTTTCGAAATCAATTCCATAAAAACTGGAGCATTTATATAGAGCAATATCCACCAAAAGTGCTCAAAGCACTTTACAAGGGGTCTCTAACCAACAGCAACACTCAACGTATATGACGAGACATGATGCCGATCAGGCGATATTTCACATTTTTTTCCGACAGAGACAACACCGTTAACGACCAGGTAAGCATTTTACACCTGAGTACGGTGAGAGAATGTGAGTTAAGAGCTTTTTCCGAGGACTAAACAATGCGTCGCTCAGAACGGGACTCGAAACCCTGAACCTTCGGTCCGAAGGCGAGTGTCATACCATAGACTACAAAGCTGCATAGAACTTGTGAAAATGTGGGAAGAGGTGTTCAAAAAGACAAAAGACAATCTTTTGGCTTGATTTAAATAGTTAATTGGGTAAAAAGGTAGGTTTGGAGAAGCGAATTTAAAACAATTTTAAACTTATGTTGATTGCAAAATGATTTATCATAAAACTGTGATAACTGAAATCGCGGACCAATACAACAACAACATAAAAAGACAAAAACAAAGCTTAAATGCAATACTTGTAATGGAACGATGTTATAAAGATGATAATCACATAATATATCGCTGTCTTGTGAAGATAAGGTGTTATATTGATAGCATGACCTTAACATTTAATATTGTCAAGTGTTTGAGAAGACATTTATTAGGCGCTTGATGGTATGTATGCCTTACGAGAGACATTTTGTTCACAACTTCATCATCTTATCGAAAAATGATTTTGCAGTCGAAGATCTGGCTTGTTAGAAAACGAAGTCTTGTCAAAAATTTTAATTTTGTCTTACAAGGTATATATCTCATCTACATTTTAAATTTACACTGTTCCATTATGATTTAGAGTATTTAATGCTTGCTTGCCTTGGATATGCTATATTAATAAATGCGATCTTTTCAAAACGTATTTTCATTAAGTAATGCGTGAATTGGTATCAAAATGGCTGTCAAAGTAAATTCTAGGTGTCTATTAATCATTTATTTTCTCACAAATTTGAGGTAATATCGTATAATATATTTTCGTGGAAGAGGAATTGAGTTGAATCAACTTGCCTGTTTCAGAGTAATGGCAGAACTGCCAGATCCAGACAGCTTTCCCCATCCGGAAATGAGGCACGTCTCTTGGGCGAAGCTTGATCCGGGAGGAGCAATTCTTGCCACATTTACATTATTGTTGAGAGTTGCACTTCCAGACAACGTGAGGACAGCAATGTCATTCGGGTATCCGTTTCCATTGGCATTCTAGTTTCTAAGATATTAGAAATAAATGAAATCAGAAGAGACGAGTCGAAATTTTAGGTTTATTCTCGTTTTGCTTACAAAGGAAGCTATTTCTTTGACCTCGATTATGCATGACGTGTTAATATGATGTTTGCGTTTGTGAAAACAATAGGTGGTTCTGAAAGTTTCAAAGAGAGAGAGAGAGAGAGAGAGAGAGAGAGAGAGAGAGAGAGAGAGAGAGAGAGAAATGAATACATGGACAGCAATATGGATACATGGATAAATAAATATTGACAGATGGAGGAATGGAAAAGGGCGCAAAGCTACCTCTGAAACTGTTATTAAAATAGGTAGAAGGGGGGGGGGAGGGCTAACAATACAGGTTATGTTAACGTGAAAGAATATTAGATATACTAATGCTTGAATAATTCAAAATTAGACTTATATCCATTACGTAGAGTGGTGGCCTCGATGGAAATATGGGATGAAGGAGCGATAGCCTGACCGCAGTCGATTGGCGCACACTTTGAATATTATATGCCCTATGATATAGCCTTTGAACAAATCATATATTAAACTATTCCTCTTACTGTTGCTATACAGCAATAAAAGTCTGTTTGCTGGATATTTGATCTGGTCTTGACTGTCTTCAACATTATGGAATAGAATAATTACGCTTTTTGCGGTGAATTTTAAAATGTCAACGTTTGGCATTAATATAGAAATATAAATATAATCCACCAAAACAGGTCCCTGACATCAACAGAAACCATCCGTGTTGTCTAAGTGAGTAAAACTGGCGTCAATAATCCAAAAATGGGCCTCAAACCCGGTATCTTCCTGGTCACAATGCAATGCCCTAACTACTCTGTTACCTATCTCCCCTCTCCTACTTACATCTAAGAATTCAGAAATCATTTTAAAGTTTAGAACTTATGTTGGAATATATATACTATATTATGGAATTGGCACAAATAAATTTTTTACTCTGAACACATGATCCAACTTTTTTGCCTTTACCATACATTTGCATTCGGAACCCCATTACATTGAGACATGACGTAGGCCTATTACTCACTAGCCCAGATAATTTTAATATGTATTCTCGGTAGATTGACTTCAATAAAAACGTGTCAGTTAATACTGTCCCAAGCCAATCCTCATTTCCCAAAGTACAATAATTCTGGCCACAATGAAAGACACTTCCATCCGTCTTGTCTTTTAACCATGATGAAAGTCGATTCTCATCCATCTTAATGTTTATGCCATCTTAGGCCCACTCTCATACCGTTCACCCTGTGTTAAAGTTTACATTGATACTGATCACGCCAGAAGTCTATTGCTGTCTACTAGCCTTTTTAAAAAAAGCTTAGCCCTACTCTCGGAGAGTCCATACCCTCATGTTTACATTGATACTGGGTACTTAAGGAGTCTTTTCCCGTCTACTAGCCTCTGTTGAGATAAAGCCAACTTCATCCAATTCTCAGAATTGATCCCGAGTCTATTTCTCCCCTATGTGCGCATTGATACAGGTGACAAGACAACGAAATATCTCGTTCCAATGAAAAGGCTTAAGCCAACCTAGCCCCACTCTCAAAATGGATCCCCGGTCCCGTACTCACCTGTGACATTGATACAGGCGACAACCGAATATATGTTCCTATGGAAAGGCTTAAGCCAAGGTAGCCCCACTCTAAAATGGATCCCAGGTTCCGTACTCACCTGTGCACATTGATACTGGCCACAGAGAAAGTCTGTTCCCATCCACTGGCCTCTGTCAGCATATGCCATCCTAGCCCTACTCTCAGGCTCGACGCGGAAACTCCGTCAAGGCAATGGGCAGCAGTCAGGACCTGGGGATATTATTTTATGTTACTTAATCTAACAAATGTGAATATGGCATCAAATAAGAATATATTGATATATAGAATTCAGCCACTCTGGTAAAGTGCTCAATGACCTCGACTGGCAATATCAAATAGTTGTCACCAATGCATAAACAAACTACTTTACGATAGACTAGCGTCCTATCCAAAGGATAGCAAGCAATTGCTATTGTCCTTTACACGTTATAGAAATCGAGATAAACTCCGGCTCCTTGGGCCAAATGAAGGATGCATAAACAAAAGCGTAACGTTCTTATCTCATTGTATGTCAGAATGAATGTAAAAAATTATCAGACTTCTTGTTGGCTAAAAGAAATGAAATGTATCTAACAAATTAAAACAAGAACAGCAAAATAACCTTTAAAAAATATAAAATCTATGTTGTAACGTCAGCGGCATACTCCAAATTAACAGAAAGTTATTCGCATAACTTCCTCAGACAACAACAACAACAACATTCGACCATCTTATTCTAGTACAATTCTCCTTCTCTCCGCCTCCTCCTTCTCTTTCTCCTAGTCGTCCTCATGCTCCGCTACCACCTCATTTATTTTCTTCTTGTTCCTCCCAGTTTTTGTCCTTACCTTATTGGGAGCAATAAGACTTGCACCACAGATGTGATACCAGTAAAACCCACTCCTCATCTGTAGAGTTGCCTGATGAGGATGTGCGCCCTGTTCTGCTGGCTCCCCATTCACGATACGGGACTCGGGAGCAGCGTATGCATAGCCTGAGGACAAATACGTTTGCGTCATTTGGGCCACCAGCTAAGCTATCGATACCTTCAGAATTGAAGAAATGTCTTGAAAGGAGAACAAATTTATTCTGAATTAATTCCAATATTGTATTGCCCCTGTGCATAAAAAAAATCTTTTTAGCTGTCAAAGATGTAAACTAAAGTAATTTCAATTGATTACAATTCTTCAATTCTGGAGGTCTCGATAGCTTAGTTGGTAGATCACTCGCTTCACACGCAAAGGGACTGAGATCGATACCTGGCTAAGTCGATATTATTTTCTGACAACCCCCCCCCCCGCCCCCCGCCTATCCACCAGCAGTGATCGGGAAGCTGGATCTGCTAGATCTGAAGGAAAGTAATGTGCGGTATACTTGCGTCCTATCCTAGCAAGCAACCGTTTTTGTATGTTTCATGCTATAGAAACCGGGATAATCATCTGCTCCATGGGTCTAATGGCTCTGAGTGACTACCAGTTCAAATTATTATTTTTTCCACAGAGACAGAATTACTAACTGGTGCTAGGTAAAACATTTGTAGATTAATAATTATTGTCTTCAACTGCAATAATGTACACACATATTTTATTAAATATTTTTCTAATTTTAAATTGGATATTATTTGAAAGAAATAGACCTAGAATACTTGTTTTTTGAGACCTTTGTGATAGAGACCAATGTCTATGACTTCGGAGCATACTAAGCATTGCGACTCCCATTCCCCTGAAAGCAACGAATTTTTGAAATTTCAATTAAGCAGATCTGTGAAAAACAAAACGTTTATCATAGGATTTTTGATCTTACAATAAAATCACATCTCACCAACTAAGGCCAACAGTAACAGTTTTGCGATCATAATGGTAGAGTAGAACGATTCCCAAGACACAAAAAACCGGGGCTTGCACGACTTTATGTCTGCCGGAGATTCGGAGAATGAAAGAAAGTCGATCAAGGTTTCCTTTAAATACAGCCAGATATTATCAGTTGTAATTACAAATTTATAACAGTCCTCATTGCCTATAAAATTCTATTTTGGTCAATAGCATATAGTAGATCTGTATATGACTACAATTGTAATTATTTGTTTACCAACGAGTGTCAGATTGTCGGTTTCGTGCTGCCAAATTATTATAATCATGGTTATAAATTTTCCTGACCGAAATATTTTAAGACCATTAATGACTCATGTCAACTTTCCCTGGCCATTTCATCAGACTATTTCACGGATTATGATCCAGTTATCACAATTTTATTATAACGGGAAAACAACGGGTGGATTCTTTGGATGGTATCACGATGTTCAATTTATACCAAAGAGTGCAAATTTGATGGTTGCCTTTCAGTTGTATCAGGATGTTCAATTTATACCAAAGAGTGCAAATTTGATGGTTGCCTTTCAATTGTATCATGATGTTCAATTTATACAAAAGAGTGCAAATTTGATGGTTGCCTTTCAATTGTATCATGATGTTCAATTAAATTTTAAATGTTTCATTTTGTTTCTAATATGTAATGCGAAACCCTACTTTATAAAAAAAAAAATGAAAAATTGAGAACCGTCTCATGACTCAACGTAACGTTATTTATAAAAATGTATTTAATCAAATGCTGTATTTTTCCAGTGATGTTCTTTTCTTTGTCAAAAGGTTTTTTTCTTGAATTGCGCATAAAACCCTCCAATTATTGGGGATTTACGGTGCTTTAGAAATATTAACAATTCTAATAATGTGTTAATCATTATTTTCATTTCATACAAAACCTGTCTCTTGAGCTGGGAGTGGGGCGATCGTGGAATTGGTATATCACTGGGCAAATATGCAAATGGTCCGCTTTCCGTCAATCAGTTTTTAACCTGCCAGATTTAGTGAAAGTTAAAAAGAGTACCTATCGTATCGTATCGTTTAAGAGCTAATAGGTTGTAACAACCTTTAAATGCTCTGTGTAATTTTTGTGCATAGATACAATTTATCAATTGGAAGTATCATCACGTCTTGATAGTTCGTAAACACGCTACAGAAACTGGGACTTCCACTGGCTCTTTTGGGTCGTATGACTCTAAAGGACTACATACTTTGTTCAATAGACAAAACCGATAAAATTCACCACGTATGGATTCTTATAGACCATAATTGAAATTAACGCAAGTGTCAACTCTCCTACAGTCTGGAATCAAATTTACCTTGTGACGTCACGTATTGACTTTGCGATCGTATCCCACAACCCTATTGGGTTAGGTGACGTCACCTACAAACACCAGCAGTAGTTTCCAAACATTCAAAGGCATGTTATATCAAGGTGTTCAAGAGTGTGTCCTCCGTGTTCTTTGACTTCCACTCATCGCTGACTAGTCACATTGTAATAACAAAACAGCTTTTCTCATGGTGCGTGCTGTGTTTTCGGAAAGTAAACTTGTTAAATTGCTTGTAGACAGACACGTTTAGCTATGTATTTGATGAATTCCAGAACTGACTCTATAAACCGAAGCGGGTTACTTCATGCATAATTCTTCAATGCCACTTTTGAAGAAAACGGCTTTTGCATCTACAGTAAAATCCTGAGAAAGCAAATCCTGTTGGATTAGAAAGATTGGTTGAGTTGAACGTTGACTTTATCCATTATTTATGGTACACACTAAGATAAAGAACAGAAAATTTGAAACAAGAGATTTTGATTATAGGCAGAAGTTGACTTTATGTGAGTTGACTATACGGATAGCACTAATATGCGGATCCTACGTAGGTTAAGCCTTTGGAAGCACTCTTAGCACGGTCTGCAATTTTTGTATCACCACTTCGGAACTATTTTCCTTCCAATCCATTTTAGGTCTTGCGATGATGAAAAAGTAGTTGAGAGAAAATCAAGGTGAATGACTAGGTATGGACAAGTGCGGGGCGGTCCTTGGCAAGCTTAAGGACCACGGTCCTACGGTCCTTGGGAAATGAAGACCGCAAGGACCGGTCTAGGACCGGTCTCTAGACCGGTCCGTTCATTCTTGAACCGTTAAAGACCGCTACACGATGAAAACCGTGGCCTACAGGAGTAAAACACACGGAGTAGTCACACTCATTTCAAATTGTAACCTAATTAGAGAAGAGGGGTGATGCCTTCTTTATTTGCTCACCGTACTTCATTGTTACTTCGATAATTTAATAAAATTTGAAATTTATCCCCATTAACGGAGATAATGGCGTTGATACACACACGCAACTCCTACCCCCCCCCCCCACACACACACATTAGAGGGCAGCGAGCATTGAAGAGTAAGAGAGAGACGTGAAGTTATAATAAGAGGGGGTGGATGAGGTGATAAGAGGGGTCGATGGTGACTTTTCGCCAGATCTAACAAACTCAGCTACCCATTCATTGCTGAGTAGACAGGGATTCAGAAAAAAATCGACTGCACCCGGGATCGATCTCTGGCCCTTTGCGTATAAAGAGAGTGCTCTATCAACTGAGCTATCGGGGTCCCCAAATATTCTATTGGACCTTTTAAAAATACAGACGTTATAACTGGTTTTTTTGGACGGAAGAAACTAATGAAACTCATATTACTTGATTAGTTAAAACACCAAACGAAATTTTAATATTATTGTATTATTTTAAATGACAACAATGCGATAGAAAGGAGTGGCGACAAGAGATGGACAAAAGAAAACAAAAAATCAGACTTGCAACTTGCTAGGTTCGACACACACACACACACACACACACACACACATCTTTAGTAGTCACATACATTTCAAACAATAACCCATTAGAGAAGAGGGGTCATGCCTTCATCATAGATCATTGTCATTGCGATCATTATGGTGTAGTAAATTTTGAAATTTACCCCGTATAATGGAATCGTCCAAGGCGTGCGCCTCCTGTTCCCCCCATCTCACACACGAAAGGGCGGTTTGCGGAGTGCAGGGAGGTGGTCGTCTGCCTCTATGGTCGTCTGTGTCCTTTAGTGTGTGGCAAAGGGGGGTGGGTGCGATTAATTAAGTGGGATGGGTGGTGATTGGTGGAAGATAGGCAAAGGATCGAGGCAACGAATCGCTGGGGAAGTAGTATGGCGCGAGACCGTTGAAAGGTGATAAGAAGTGAGGACCGCCGGCGGTCTTCCTCTTTGGGACTGGACCACGGTTCACAGCTAAAAGACCGTGGGACCGGTCCTCGGTCCGGTCCTCAGCGCGGCACTAGTATGGACACAGTTACACACACATAATGGTGAATATTGCGTCATCCTAAAAAGCAAAACTTGTTTCATTGAGATTCTTATAAAAAATTATGTGTTTGAAATAATTCTAAAAACGTGCTTCATCAATTTTCTTCAAGTCGATGTCAATAACAAACCAAATTTTCTGTGTTCTCTATCAACCCGGAAATGGTCTCAACTTTGTAAAATGTTCAGGTTCATAACCAGCCAGTCCCCGAGCTCTGGAACTTATTGACTACTATTATTTGAATATAATCTTTTAGAATAAAAAAAACCCCTCAAAACAACATCTTTTCTACTTATCTTTCTGAAGACTCAGCACTGGTTGGGTAATAGATATGTCTGCTAGATTTGGAGGTTTATCGCTGCAGCTTGAAGATGGGTTCTTGGACATTACGACCAAAATGGGTCCAAGAGTTTGAACGGGAGAATAGGAACTTGTTTTTATCGTTAGGAAAGTGATTTTAAGCACTATTTTCTCGTCCTATAGGTGATCGATGTTACATTCATAATCTATCAGGTGTAAATTTGCAATAACATAAAATGGGATGGATGTTTTGTTTTATAATATGAAATGTACACTGTTCCATGATAACGATAATTACAGCAATAATAATAGCCTAATGATAAAATGTATCAGGGTGGTTATGATTATTGTAATGCTGCTGTTGCTGCTGCTGCTGCTACTGTTGTTGTTGTTGTTGTTGTTGATGATGATAATTATGATAATGATGATAATAATAATAATAATAATAATAATAATAATAATAATAATAATAATAATAATAATAATAATAATAATAATAATAATAATAATAATGGCGCCTATTATCATTATTATCATAATTATTATTCTAAAGGGGGAAAACCGTCTGGTCACTGTAGTCACACGTGATGTTTTGACTATCGTGTGCCCAATGACAGGGTGCCAAGCAGTGGCCACTTCTACCGACCACTCGATGACCACTTGAGTGTCCCGCCCAGAGGCAACAAACTTATGGCACTTCAGTGGTCTGGCGAGTGGCCGTGACAACACCTAATTGGCTACTGGTTTGAAATGAGATTATTATATTTAACACTTTCAAGCTGGAACTTTTTTTCTACACGTTGTGTTTTCACCTATAAATCATCCTGGTATAAACTACAGACCAAGCATTAAGAAATTCGTGACATTAAATTTTATCAGCTCAAATAAAGCAGGGGTCGCATTGTCGTTACTGCTCTCTTAGTGAGAACTATAAGCGGTAAAAGCAAGTTTGTCTGAGCTGTATCTCGGCCGGAAATGGTTTAAGACATTTCAACTATGAAGGGGCTGATATAATCCACGGTGCAATGTCCGTGCATATTTCGAAATTGGTTGTAAAGTTAATTAGAGCCTAGAAATTTGGCACTTTGTGGCGCAAATTGATAGGACAATAAACTCCTGTTCCCACCTTGACGATTGTCAAAATTGCAATCAGGTCAAGTTGACGTGTACATATATTCAGGTCTGACATTCGAACCCACTTATGGGCCCACTTTAACATTGTTATGATGGACAATATTTTGCGTCATTTTGTGAGATTTCCATTACAACATTGAGCCCATAAGGAATGGGGTTATCAGACTGCAAATAAGTGCACGCCGGGTCACGTTGATTAAAAATGGAAATTAAAGATTTGAGCTTTTACATAGTGCAATACCTACTAAACATGCCCAAAGCGCTTCACAAAGGGTCCCTAGCCAACAGCAACACTTGACATGTAGAATGAGACATGACGCCTGTTAGGCGATATTACAATTTTTTTCGGACAGTGTCAACGCTGTTTTCGGCCAGGTACCCATTTTACACCTAAGTACAGTAAGAGAATGTGAGTAAAGAGTCTTTTCCAAGGACTCAACTATGCGCCGAACGAGGCTGGAACCCAGGACCTTCCGATCCGTAATCGAGTTTCAGACGATAAGACCCCACCTTGACGGTTGTCAACGTGGCAATCAGTTCAGGTTGATTAAATAGAGGAAGGGGAGTGGGTGGAGATGGCGAGGACAGAAGGTGGTTGTCGATTACATGGAATACCCGGGGCCGACAGGAGCAGAGTTCGAATACAAGCATTTCCTGCCCTCCCTAAAGATTGGGTGTGTACGGGTAAGTATATTCACCATCAGTACCACCACAACAACCACCACCACAACCACAACCACCACCACCACAACCACCACCACCACTACCACCATCACTATCACCACTACCACTACCACCACCATCACAACAACCACTACCACTACCACTACAACCACCACCATCACCACCACCGCTATCACCACCATTACCATCACTACCACCACAATCATCACCATAACTAACACCACAACCATCACCATCACTACCACCGCTACCACAAAACCACGACCACAACAAACCATCACAGACACCACCATCACAACCACCACTACCACCACAAACACCATCTACACCACACCACACCACCACCACACACAACAACCACCCACTCCATCCACACAACCACCACCACTCCACAACCACTCACACCCAACACCACACACTACACCTCAACCACCTACCACACTACCACCAACCACCCATCACACCACACAATCCACCTACCACACACCCTACACACCAAACCACCAACACCCATCACTACCCACCACAACCACACCACCACACACAACCTACCATCACTACACACCACACCACACCACCACCATACCACACTACCACAAACCACCACCACTACCACACATCACCACCATACTACAACCACACACAACACACATATCCACCACACACCACAACACATACCACAACACCACATCACACCCAACACCACCACACTAACACACACACCACCCACCTACCACACCACTACCACACCACCACCCATCACTACCACCACTACCACTACCACCACCATCACACAACCATACCACTACCACTACAACCACCACTCATACCACCGCTATCACCACCATACCATCACACCACCACACACACACACTACCACCACAAACCATCCACACACTACCACCGACCACCAAACCACGACACAACCACCCACATAAGACCACCACCATCACAACCACACTACCACCACAACACACCACACACTCACACACCACCACCACCACAACCACCCACACACCACTACCACCACCCATCCTACCACAACCACCACCACACACCACACCACACTACCCACAACCACCACACACACAACCATACACCACACCACCACAACACCACCATCACTACCACCCACCAACACCTATACACACCACATCCACACACCAACCATCACTACCACATACCACACACCACCATCACAACCACCCCACACCACTAAACCACCACCATCATCACCACCCACCACCATACCACACTACCACAACCACACCAAACACCACACACCACACCATCACTACCACCACTCACAAAAACCACACCACACCACCACCTCACAACCACCACCACCAACCACCACACCACCACAAAACACCACCACCACCACACAACCACAACCACCACCAACCACCACACCACCACACCACCATCACTACCAACCACTACCACTACAACCACCACCACAACACCACTACCACTACACACTACAACCCACCACACCTACACCACACACATCACCACCATTACCACACTACCACCACAACCACCACCATAACCACACACACCACCACCCACACCACCCACAACCACTCCAAACCACACTCACACCCGCACTACCACCACACACAACCACCCCACACACACACCACTACCACAAACCCACCATCCACCCCCAACACACACACTACCACCACAACCACCCTACCCACCCACCACACCACACCCACCACAAACCACACCACACCACCACCACCACACCACCACCAACCACTACCACCACCACCACCATCACTACCCACCACACCACACCACCACCACCACAAACCCACACCCACCACACCACCACCACCACCACCACACACCACACCCACCAACCACCACCACCACCACCCACCACACCACCCACCACCCATCACCACCACACCACCACCCAACACCACACACACACACTAACCACACCACACCACCAACACACCACCACACCACCACCACCCACACACCAACCACCCACACACAACCACCCACTCACACACCACCATCAACCACACCACCACAACCACACAACCACTACCCACCACAACCACCACCCACACACCACCCACCACACACCACCACCACACCACCACCATCCTACCCCCACCAACAAAACCACGACCAAACCCACCATCAAAACCCCACCATCACAACCACACTACCACCACAACCATTACACTCACCACCACACCACCACCCACACCCACTACCATCAAACCCACTCCACCACAACAACCACCACACTCCACCACAACACACATCCACAACACCACACCACACCACCACCAACCACCACCACCACACAACACCACACCACCACACCACACCACCACCCACCACATCACCCACCACCATCACCCCCACCACCACCACACCACCATCACTACCCAACCCTACCACACCACCAATCACTACCACCACACCACTACACCACCATCACAACAACCACTACCACTACCACTACACCACCACCATCACTACCACCACTATCCACCACCATTACCATCACTACCACCACAACCATCACCATAACTACCACCACAACCACCACCATCACTACCACCGCTACCACAAAAACCACGACCACAACCACCACCATCACTAAGACCACCACCATCACAACCACCACTACCACCACAAACACCACCACCACAACCACAACCACCACCACCACAACCACCACCACCACTACCACCATCACTACCACCACTACCACTACCACCACCATCCAACAACCACTACCACTACCAACTACAACCACCACCTCACTACCACCGCTATCACCACCATTACCATCACTACCACCACAACCATCACCATAACTACCACCACAACCACCACCATCACTACCACCGCTACCACAAAAACCATGACCACAACTACCACCATCACTAAGACCACCCCCATCACAACCACCACTACCACCAAACACCATTATCACTACCACCACCACCACCACCACAACCACCACCATCAATACCACCACTGTCACCACAAAAACCACCACCACTACACCACAATCACACCATAACTACCAGAACCACTACCACCACAACCACCACCATCACTACCACCACCACACCACCACCACACCACCACTACCACCACAGCCACCACAATCACCACCATCTCTACCACCACCACTACCACCACAATCACCACCATCACTACCACAACCACTACCAACACCACCACCATCACTACCACCACTACCACTACCACCACCATCACAACAACCACTACCACTACCACTACAACCACTACCATCACTACCACCACTATCACCACCATTACCATCACTACCACCACAACCATCACTATAACTACCACCACAACCATCACCATCACTACCACCGCTACCACAAAAACCACGACCACAACCACCACCATCACTAAGACCACCACCATCACAACCACCACTACCACCACAAACACCACCACCACAACCACAACCACCACCACCACAACCACCACCACCACTACCACCATCACTACCACCACTACCACTACCACCACCATCACAACAACCACTACCACTACCACTACAACCACCACCATCACTACCACCACTATCACCACCATTACCATCACCACCACCACAACCATCACCATAACCAACACCACAACTATCACCATCACTACCACCGCTACCACAAAAACCATGACCACAACTACCACCATCACTAAGACCACCACCATCACAACCACCACTACCACCACAAACACCATTATCACTACCACCACCACCACCACCACAACCACCACCATCAATACCACCACTGCCACCACAAAAACCACCACCAC
>NC_088360.1:15206202-15218702 GCF_034508935.2 Berghia stephanieae | reverse complement strand
ATCCTGTCAAACGCAATGGATGAATTTCTTCTCTACGACGACTAAACGCATTTATTTCCCATTTCAGGCTGAATATTTGTAGAAAAAAACTTGTCAAAAATTCTCAAATCCGAAACTATTTTTGAAGTTTTTGAATGAAACACTTTTAACACGTTATCTTATTTAACCGAATTTGAAGTAAAATAATTGTTGGCCAAGATAGAAAAAAAAACACACAACCCCCCCCCCCCCCCCCCAAAAAAAAAAACAAAAAAAAAAAACAACAAAAAAACAAAACAAACAAAACAAACAAACAAGAAAAAAACAAACAAAATAAAACAAAAACAAAACAAGAAAAACCCCACAAAAACAATCAAACAAGAAAACAAATTTTTAAAAAACAATACAAAAATATTATCCAAACGTCTTTTGCCAGTCGACTTCAGCAATCCAGAACGGGTAAATTTGTCCAACTAGAATTTCATGAAATGTGAATTTTCATAAATGTGCAATGTTTGCTAGTGTTTAGCTATGTTTAATTTTCTCAGTCTTTTCCAACTTATGATATTTGATTCGCGTCGACGTAAAGACTGCATTTTTATATTTTGCCTTGTTGTCAATGAATGGGGTAGAGTTTATCAAGGTGTGCGTATGTGTGTGTTACATGTTTGGTATGTAAAGATGGCATTCAACAAGTTTTATATTTCATTGCATGATGTACTTAGGTTTGTTATTACATTTTTTTCTTCTAACGTACAATGATAATACTTTTTAAACAAATTTTCTTACAGAAATGGTTGTCTGAGTATGTGACAACCGCCTCAAACTGGTTATCCAGTTTATAAAATGAGTATTTAACGTAAAATGGTCAGAAATAAAAGTTTTTGCTTTTTTAGTTCCGTAAGAATTTCCGGTAGCGAAGTGGCGGAGTGGTTAAGACATTGCACCGTGACCTAGACGGTCCCGGTTTCGAGCCCTGCTTCTGGCACTTTCATTTTTTAAATATTTTGGACAACATGAGTGATCCCAGTTAACATCAGACTTTTGTTTGAAGGGTTATCAATATTCCTAGGCGACGGCATCTAATGATTTCACGCGGAATGGCGTAATTTTCCTTTTTTTTTTCTAAAGGAAAGTATATTGTTACATCTGAGCAAAACCAAAAATATATAAACAAGTCTGTTTTCTGGTTATAAATTTAATTTGTTTTATCCAACTAATACACCCCCTTCCCTCTCAAAACAAGTCCCTTAAGAAGTGAAGAAAATTGTTACGATTTTTCGTGGCATTACATTTTATAAGGACTTTGACCCCAAGCTTAGGTTGGTCTCTTGTGAAAATCCATTCTGATAATAATCAAAACGACTAGGGTGACGTGTGCTATAATCATTCTGATTTAATCACACATTATATGAATTATATACGTCATAATAACCACGCCCATAATAACCATCGTTAGTTTTTGGCATCGATAACCACGCCCATAGCGTGAGAAAGACATGCTTTGTATTCATAATTTATTTCGAATCGTAAAATTTAAATCATGAGGTCATTGACCCTATTGAAACAATCCATTTTCTCACAATGAACTAAAAATTAAAATAACAGCTTCGAAAAATAAAACACCAAACACCGTGTTTGGAATTTTCTTCTGCGGCTATATGGTTTGGTGGTATGACTATCTCCTTCGGATCGGAAGGCCCTGGGTTTGAGTCCCGAGCGGCGCATAGTCTAGTCCTTGAAAAAGGCTCATTCTCTCACCTTACTCAAGTGTACAATGAGTACAGCGTTGTCTCTGTCCGAAAAAAAAGTAATATCGCCTAATAGATGTCATGTCTCGTCCTATATCTTATGTGTAGCTGTTGGCGAGGGACCCCTTTTAAAGCGCATTGAGCACGTTTCGTAAATATTGAGCTCATTCTTTTTAAAGCGGTCATCATATTCATTTTTCTTCATTACTTTTTGGAGTCCACAGCACCAAGCAGCAGCTTAGTGCTATTGCTTCACATAAGATCTAGTAATTTGTGATCCATCGCGTCCATTTGCTATTCTGTCGGATTGGACTTGATAATATATTGTAAAAATGTTCGGTATTGAGAGATGAAAGTTTTTGTTTAAAGCAAAAAATGTTTTTTTCACCACTTAAACACAAAAGCAGTAAATCCATGATATAAATAAACTAATTTCTTTAGAAAAACAAGCTTTACAACAAAGTCGTAATTTTAAAAAAATAACTGTAACAAATAATTTTTCTCTAAATGTTGTGATGTACAAAGGAAATCAGAATGAGAAAAGTGTTGGCTGTATCGTAATAAAATGTGAAGATATTCCTATTGTCGGTAAGGAGAGAGTTAAATTCTGTTTTGAGCACTTAACTCACTCCGGGATAATAACTTTTAGTAGCGATTTGTCACATATTTGAAATGAGTGGGATGTTGTAACTTACAGGATGAATAGAATGTTGTAAACTTTGAAATCGTTTTTAGAAAAATCTAACTCGAGCTTTCTTATAGCTTGATATCGACTTAAAGGTCGTAGAAGAGTTGTACAAGTTGTCCTTAGTCAATACGAATATTGGACATGGAGGACGAGGCATTACACTTGCTAGAAGGTAAGAGCTGTATTTGATGTATGCGTTTAAGTAAAATGCTAACAGCATTTGCGCGCCAGATGAAACGCGACAACACACAAAACTACGTGTAACATTAAATTGATTGATACATTTGATTGAGAACAGATCACCCAACTGGCGATGAAAAACAATTCACAAAGAGCTGAGTGACGTCAACATCATTCGTTTTATAGGGGTATTTCAACAGAGACAACGCGGATATTTGTCTACTTTGGTCAAAAGGAACCAGCGAGCCACAGAGGTATGGCCTTTGCTTAGTATCCCGACGATTAAGAGTTCGACTCCCTGCCGCGCTCTATATGGCCTTGAGCAAATCGTTCGCCTTAGTTAATTTTGCGGCGCTGCTCTGCGGCTGAAGCTTGGGTTATTCTAGTCTACCCTTAGATTAAACCCTAAAGAAAAAAATTCCCCTGGGGATGAATGACAGGAACAGGAAAGGTAGACAATCTGCCAACGGTCGTCCCTCTTATAAATCTTTGCTTTAACGCAAACTGTGTTCTAGGTTAGTCTGCCTCGTTCACAGAAATGCCTTTTTATCTTTTGACTATCTTTGGCTGTCGCCTGGGTTATTCCAGTCTTCACTCGGAATATACCCAAGAGACAAATTTCCCCTATGGGATGAATAAAGGGAATTTTATTTATTTTATACTTCCAATGCCGATGAATTAAAATGACTATCTGCTTGTCAAACGTTCTCAAAACTCAGATGTATTAGAAGCCCTCGTTTTGAGAATTTCCAAATAGGCGTTTTGCGCATCGGCGGTTTGTCACTCCACGTGACAAAGAAAACATTTTTGTGACACGAATTCTTCGAAGGCGGATGTAAACAACAAAGAGTAATTAGGAACTTAAGTGCATTATTAAAACCACATCGATGGTCTTATTTCTAATTGTAATGCTTTGAAGTGCTAAGAAAACTTCTCTCTGAAGTTTTAAACAAATTTTTAAACTATAACCATGATTAAGATAATAACTTGTCCTGACACATTAAAACCACTTTGATTAAGCTTAAACCAACACTCTTTTATATGAATTTTTGGTCCTATTACAAACTTGAAATTCCCCCTCATCTTTTAAAAATGGATAACACTAAAACAATCTCAATCGGAGCAGTACATAATACGAAAATGTCTCTTTAAAAAATTGCTTCAGTTTTCAGACTAAGACTAAATATTACATAAACAAACACCTGTGCAATTCTTCCATTTTTGGGGGTAATCATTTCAGCTGGTTCTAAAGCCAGCAGTATCCTCGTTTCACAATGATGTTTGTTATTTAAAAAAAAATTTTTTTTCATATAAAAAGTATATAACAATACAAACACACACACACACATACACACACACACATATATATATATATATATATAATATATATATATATATATATATATATATATATATATATATATATATATATATGGAAATATATAATATGGAAAGCTTAATACTTTTATCAATTGTTTCCTGTGAGATGCATCCAGCAAATCTTCGTCTTCTTTTGTTAGTCTCCATTACGGCGTCTGTAGTAGAAATGATTTCACTCGGGCTTGGTTGATTTAAATGCTTGCTTTGATCTTGTCCTCTCTTGTAAACTAGTGTAATGTGTCAATTGACAATTTTTTAGAGCTCTACGTCATCTTTGTCTCGATTAATCATCCAACAATTTTGTATATTTCCAGTAGTCTAAGATTGTTTGAGTTTACAAGGAGGTCGTGTTTGAATTCATTAATCATGAGAACTATTTACAACTGATCCATAAAAAATCCACTTTATAAAAAAATGCTGCTTTGATGTTTTTAAAAGCATTTTCTTTTATAAAGAAAACAAGTCGTTCCGTTTAGCGTTCTATTGGATTTGATTACACTGTATTAGGCACTTTTTGTTTACCAATTGATTACCATTTTAGATTTGGATCTGGATCCGTGAAATAATAATCCAGCAAGATGCCCAGATTAAGCCTGGAAGAGAGAATACGATTGTTGGGGAAATTGGAGACAGGGTGCTCAATAGCATATGCTGCAAATATTCCATGTTACAATGGCTATAGATATAGATATTTAGCATATGCTGCAAATATTCCATGTTACAATGGCTATAGATATAAATATTTAGCATATGCTGCAAATATTCCATGTTACAATGGCTATAGATATAAATATTTAGCATATGCTGCAAATATTCCATGTTACAATGGCTATAGATATAAATATTTAGCATATGCTGCAAATATTCCATGTTACAATGGCTATAGATATAAATATTTAGCATATGCTGCAAATATTCCATGTTACAATGGCTATAGATATAAATATTCAGCATATGCTGCAAATATTCCATGTCACAATGGCTATAGATATAAATATTTAGCACATGCTGCAAATATTCCATGTTACAATGGCTATAGATATAGATATTTTTTAAGAAACACTGACATACTAAAAGATTTTTTCCAAGTCCGGTTATGTACATGACTACATTGAACACATATTAGAGAAGCAAGTTGTCGAGGAAAGCTGAGTTTTTGGGATTATTTTTCCCGGTATTTTTTCCAGCTTTAACTAGCCCTGTTTCATAACATCCCTTTCATATTTTTACTATTTGGATTCAGACAGTAATTTAAAAAGAAAGAAAAGAAGATACGGAACAACACTTACAATTAATCTTAAATACCCAACTTCAGAATACAGTTCTCCATATAAAGAAGACGTCTTTTCTATGCCTCAAAAACACTAAGCATATCGTAAAGGATATTATTGCTTTAAAAACATTAGACATGAAATCATAAAGAAATCTGCCGAGGCGGCCAACTCTGTCAATCGTAAAAACCGAAAGTCCGAACAGCATTCCTTTTAGAAGGCTAAGTAAGGATAATAGATGAATAAGAAATCTTTTTCAAACTATAATGTCCACGAGCCCAGGGTTGCCAATTTGGCAGATTTTCTGCCAAATGTCCTTTTTTTTTGGCAGGATTTGAAGTCGTCTTGCAGAAACAAAACGGTTTGGCAGTTTGGCAGATATTTGGCAGATTTTATTTTCCACGTTTTCCATTGCAATTTTTATGTATTAGTGCTTTTCTTTAACTTGGGAAATGAAAAAAAAAGTTATGAAATCGGCCTTGCGAATTTTTTTTTAACAAAACTGATGAGTTTTCAAAGAAGGTACTATAAATAGTACGTTTGGCAGATTTTTGTGGTATATGGCAGATTTTAAAAAATCCAGTTGGCAGAATGCCTGAAAATAATCTGGCAACCCTGCACGAGCCGGAGTTTATCCCGTTGTCTTTAACGCTAGATGCACGGTAGCATTTGTTATCTACTGTTTGAGATGGAAGCGAGTAGGATGCACGTCTTCTCCTCTGCGCTAGATATAACAGGCCCTGCTATCAACTATTCTTCTTTTGATAGATTGGTTGGAATAAATCTCGACTACTACAGGGACCGATGTTGGTCCCCGTGATGGTGATGCAAGTGCTTTATGGCTGAACCAATCGAGCTTCTAGATCACGCCAAAGCTGCTGAAAGAAGCAAAAATCACTGACGTTGGTAAGGAAACTAAATAACAATAGGAAATTCAATGGGATCTTCAATTAAATAAGCCCTAGATAATGTGGACATTCAGCCCCCCCCCCCCCCCCTGTGGCTATGTGGTGGAGTGGTATGACACTCGCTTTCGGATCGGAAGGTCCTGAGTTCGAGCCTTACTCGGCGCATAGTTGAGTCCTTGGAAAATGCTCTTTACTCACATTCTCTCACCGTACCCAGGTGAAAAATGAGTACTTGGCCACTAACAGCGTTATCTCTGAGGAAAAAATTGTAATATCGCCTAACAGGCGTCATGTCTCGTTCTCCATGTTACATGTTGCTGTTGGTCAGGGGCCCCTTGTAAAGCGCTTTGAGCACATTAAGTGGATATTGCGTTATATACAACCTCAGTTTTTTTCAATTAAAAAAATAAAACAACGCATGATACACTAAAAACGAATGAGTGATGTGAAAATGGCGTTGTTAAAGTAAGCAAGATGCCCCGATTAAACAGACACATTTTCAGTAGGAAAACTAAAATCTTTTACACAAAAGTTTCATCAAATTTTAGCGGCGTAGAAATCATCACCAGACGATCCTATTTTACTCTTATTCATTCGAGACAAACTGAGAACTGAACTTTTTAGACAAAATATTTTTTAATTGGTGTTTGTAGAAGATTCTCATTCTTGTTTTTTATTATTTAGTATTATCCGTCTTAGAATACAGGTCAAGGTTGTTTGAAACTGTATCAAGAGTAGTATTATTCTCTAAGTGTAAAGAACACTTATCATATCATTGTAAAGTTTATATTCTATTTTTCCCCTATATCAATTATAATATCAAATATTGAGGTGTGCACATTACAAATAGAAAACCCTGCCAGATTACCTTTCAAGTTCTAACATTCAAGCTCTTTTTCTGTTGTAAAATGACAAAAGTCCTTTTTGAATTGTGGCCAGAAAGTAATCACCATTTCATTGATAGATTTTATATAACCCATAACCTGATAAAACTATCTTAAATCCGAGACTTTCATGGTGTTTTGTCGTTCTCCGTGTCTGCCCATGCTTCGAGTTAACTTTAGTGAATACGTTGATAAACTTGCTTCTTTCAGTGGTTACCATTTCCCAAATAGTTCATTTATTATTGATCGGCTTTTGGACTTGATGCCTTACACTCTGACTGCAACGTACAAGCCAATGGTTCCAATGCCACGGGAAAGGCTTTTTACTCGTGTTTTTATCAACATAACCATGTGTAAAATCAACATTTCACCAGCAAACACATTGGGAGCGTTTGTAAAGCACTAAAAACACATTTAGCACCAAGAGTCTCATGGTTGAGGATACCATGCGCTCCATAAGACTCTATTATTGATTTTTAGAAAATTATTATTATTATTATTATTATTATTATTATTATTATTATTATTATTATATATTATTATTTTATTATTATTTATTATTATTATTATTATTTATTATATTAATTATTATTATTATATATTCATTATTATTATTATTATAACCTATTTGAGAATACATTTGAGTCAATTAATCATGAAATAAAAGTAAAATCGTTCTTCAACGTATCTGCAGAGCTGGATTAACTGTTAAGATAGAAATCAAGTTTATCCAACCAATCTCCATACTATTGTGAAATAGTCCATGCCATGGCTGATTGACCGGTATGACACAATAACCCCGACAGGAATTATGTCTGCTAGACACTCGATTCTGATCGTTTGTTCATTGTCTGTAAGTGAAAATGATACTAAGCTGCTAAAACACCGTGGACTTTAAAAAGAAATAAGTAATAAGAAAAGAACAAAATACAACAAAAAAAAAAAAAAACCCGAAAAAACCCCGGAAAGTTTCGGGCTCAAAATCCTTCTTCATGGAGTTAAATAAATAATAGTGCGCAAAGCTCGTATGTAGACATCAGAATTTTGATCCGCCTATCCTGAAAATTGGGACTTCAGAGGTTTAATCGGCCGACCATCGATATAATACAGTTTTGAGGCGGTGGGTGGCATATGAAGGAATAGTTTTCTGGCTAAAATTTTATGAAAAGGTTTTACACGATAGTACATGATAGAGATTATATCGGTAGAGGAAAGCTCTAATCTTTACGGCATTGTGTAAAAATTCAAAGACTAGCGAACAATGAACGAATTCTGAAACTGTTTGTGCACAGCGATCTACTGTCAACAACGATGTGTCTTTGATGTGTGAAGATGAAAAAAAAATTGTCTATAATGAGAATATGAACACGTTCAACCGAGATTATTATGATCAAATATTTGTTATGTGATGAAATAACACTCTGTAAGCTTTGATTCTAAATTATGACCTCGATCTAACCTGATTTGTCTCAGCTCACAAATGTGTGACTTTGTGGTCTATCCAATGATAGGACATTCGGATTGTGACTTGTAAGTCACGGGTTTGAATTCCAATGTTGGTGGTCCAACTTTGAATCCTTGGAAACGATCTTGATTCACGTTTTCGAATCAAATACAGGCGTAGAAAGTGTGCTCTGTAACAACAACGTTGTCTTTGTTGAAAAATATATACTACAATAGCAGCTTACATGTGTTTTGTCTAGTCCTACACGTTAAGAGTTGCCTTTGGCTTGGGCACCTTTGATAAACGCTTTGAGTCCATTATATTTTAAGATCCACCGCCTCAAATTGATATCTTGTCAGGGCGATTTACATAAAAAAAATAGTACTCATTGTTGAGAATACAAAATCTTTGGTTACGGACAATGTTTTGAGGACTGAAGATGTAGTTTCTTGAAGTAGCGAAAACAAAAACTTTATATTTATGAAGAATTTGATTTTTGTTTGTTTTTAAGGGTTTTAAGGCGCTTCCTAAACATTTAGGTCATATCAGCACAGTAAAAAGTAATAAAATGGATAGTAACAAAACTAGAATTACAATCATAAGTACAACCCAAAAATTTAAGCCAAAGGGGAATGGTTCAAATAGAGAACGGATGAAGGTTCCAAGAGCACATTATCATGTACCTACTTATCTTGAGATCATCAAAAAGTCTAATCCTAAAATAAGCACATGATCGCACTAAAAAGAATACACTCAATTGTTTGTAGATAATTATATATTCAACGCATAAAATATTAAAGTAGATCTATATAACAGCGAGATGATTTACAAGGAAAAAATATCAACTCCCAAAACAATAACGATACATTGAACTAGTTTCCTCCCAGCCATGGACTTCGGTCAGGGCCAGGATAAAACCAAGTGATCTCATTCCAAGACAAAGTCAAAATGCAAGTTGTTAAAAAAAGGGAATAAAAGACACAGCAAGTGACCCCCTGCCCACTGTGGAAGGTCCAAAAAAGGACACTCAGAATTTAGTTTTTTTAATTCATTTGTGGAAATTTGTCCACCTCGACATGTTAAGGTTTGAGACAATAGTTAATATTTAGTTGATTATTGGACTGCACGCTTACTTTGTAACTTGACCTATTTTGGTCGCTGATGTCCAAAACGTTTGTCTTGGTCTAACTTAAATTCTAGAATAGTCAAATCATTAGAATTTTTTTAAAAAGGGACTCTGCGTGGCGAGCTAATCTTTTAAATTATGTTATTTGTCCAAGTCAAAACGCCTTTAACATCTAAACATTCTGTCAGGATTTTAAGTGATGTATTATTGTTTTTATTGTTTTTGCTATTGCCTGAAGAGGGGTTTTGAGCCCGAAGCATTATGTGTCTGAATTATGCTGTTTTTCGAAGCTATCATATTTGTTTTTGTTTATCTCTTTTTACACTCCCAGTAGCACTTAAGTTCCGATCAAGAAACTTTAATAGCATTTTAGTTCAATAATACTAGTTGAAACAGAATACTTGGTGACAAAAGCACATTAAAATTTATTTAGGACTCCAAATAATGCTAAAACAAATTGACAATTGATAAAGGCATTTATAGAGCAGTATAATTAGGTGCCCCAAACGTAAACAAAGGTCTAGAAGCACATGGCAAACCACATGTTCCTGTCTTGACAGCTCAAGTTCCAATGTAAATTATAGAAAAAAATAACCTTTAAAATTTGGCTGTTAGGTGGCAAAAGAAACACATATTCATAAATACTCGATCATGCATCAAATAATGTCTAGATATGGATATTTTATGGAACAAAAGGTAAAATTTATCAAAGTTACAGTCTATCTATCTTTAGACCAAAGCAAATTATTGCGCTGGTGTGAACAAAACGAGAATTATTCGGAGCCTGATTTTCAGAATAATTTAGTCTTATATTATTATTTCTGCAACTGTTAGATTTTATGTAAACATATTTTCAATACTGAAAGTGTATTGCCTACAACTCAAACTACAAAATTGGGAGACCTATATTGTGGTAAATTTTTCCGGTTCCTAACGAAGATCACTAGCAACTTGTTATTGTTTACGTTTGGGGCACCTAATTATCCTGCTCTATAGTAGTTTATATTTACTTCCTTTGAAAACGATAAATTTAAAAAGAAGTTCAAGTAAACCCATCTGAACGTATGTAGTTTGTTCTCTTACCTACGCCACATAGCCTCTTCCACTCCAAAACGTTTATTTGTGTTTGTAGGAGTGTTATACCTAACATAGAAGTATTAACATAACTCAGTCAAAGAATGTGTTGACAACTTTGTGCTGATTTTGCTGACGTCGGAATATATTACTGATCAAACTATAAACTCGTTGTGAAGAAAGTAATCGGACTAAAATAGTAAACTAGAAACACAAAACATTTCTTCCATTTGTAAAATAATGTCGTAATTGTCATGCGCAGAGCATAATATCCGTCTCATACGTAAAACTCGGTCACAGTCACTTGTTTTTACCTTAGTTACCTCTTTATACTCTGTTAGGCACCCGAAGAACTTTGCTATTTATATTATAGTAGAGGTTGATATTATAAAAGTAGTAATGATTGCTAGCTAAAAACATGGGTAATTCATTAAATAGATTTATTTTAAACGTTGAATTAGTGTAAGACAGCGGGGGGTGGGTGGGGGTGCGTGGGCAATGGGAAGGGGTATTAATCTTAATCTATCGCTATAAAAACAGAATAAAAACAAAATTTCCTTTTTTTTTTCGTTCCCAAGGGAAAATGTTTCTTTGAGGTCTTTTCCAAGGGAAGATTTGAATAATCAAGGCGTTAGCCGCAGTGAAGCAACGCAGAGTAAGCTAGGGCGAAGTGACTTGTCCAAGGCCAGGGTAAAAAAAAATCTGTGGTTAGTTGACCTCGGAACATTTCGGGTACCGAGCAATGACCATACCGCTAAGCCGTATTTCAAATGAAATAAACGTTTCCTGTCCAGAACGAGAAAAATGTGTTTTGTTAATGTGAGACAGGATAGACATTATGCAGAAGGAATCACAACGAGCACAACAATAGGAATTCCGTCAAAGACTGGAACTCGAGATGACCCCATGTCATTCTAGTCTTGTGACCGATTTCCTCTGGGGTTGATGGAAGGACATTGCACTTTGTGAGACTTTAAAGATCAGGGGTTAATCGGGGGAAAAATCCAGGGTGATAAAAATATTAAACATTTCCTATAAACAACCTCTCTCTCTCTCTCTCTCTCTCTCTCTCTCTCTCTCTCTCTCTCTCTCTCTCTCTCTCTCTCTCTCTCTTCTTGTCTCTTTATATATCTCTCTCGTTCCCTTTTTCCTCTCTCTCTCTTTCTCTTTCTCTCTCCATCCCTCCCTCCCCTCTCTATCTCTAATTAGTTCTTATCTATATAATTTCATTTTGGTCTGTCGAGGCTCTCTAAAATCCATATTTTAAAAAACTTTACTTTAAGATGAGGGTCATGTTAATGGTCTACAACCCACGACATCAAATTGCTGGTCCATTACAATTCGTGCATTGGTCTTAATACTTTTCTCCCTTTTGTGCCCTTCAGGATTACTAAAGCGTTTCTCTTCTCTTTGTAACATAATGCATTACAAGACATTTTGTTTCAAAACTTGGGCGAACTATATTCAAAAAATATATAAAACAATTCAACAAAAAGCAAATTAAAAAAAAAGACCTCCCCCAAAAAGAACTCAAAAGAAAACAAACAAAAAAACACCAACAGAAGGAACAAACAAAACAAAAAATAAACAAACAAAACAAAACAAAACAAATAGAAACAAAACCAAACGAAAAACAGCGCATCGTAAGATATTTTTGAGGAAATTATAATTATCTAAGTAACTTACCTTTACCATTATTTCAAAACAATTTATTGAATTACACACGAGTACTCAGCGCTCTGAGCATTTCATTGTGATATTGGAAGTGCGCTCAACAAATATTACAATAATAATATATTATTATTATTAATAATA
>NC_088360.1:15156202-15198702 GCF_034508935.2 Berghia stephanieae | reverse complement strand
TTTTCAGATCTTTATCTTACATCAGTGCTTGCTCCCTAATTTCTAAATTTGATATTTGTAGTATGCAATAAAGAGCCTTAACTAGAATAATTAACCTGGAAAAGGCAATAATATCATCAGAACTAATAAAAAGTACGAAGAACAGAAAATATCGGAACTAAGAACACTCTGTCCGCGAGCAGAAAATACGACCTAAAACTTGGACGCAATCACTGTTGATCACTTTACCAAAAAGGGAAAATTCAGAAAATGTTGCAATTAAGGAACAATCAGCCCTATCGATTTTCACAAGATAATGTTCCAGGTGAATTTATTATTTATTTACACCCGAGTACTGTCAGAAATGAAAACGTGTGCAGGACTCGAACCTTCCATTATTATCATTATTGTGTGATGTGTAAGAGAGAGAGAGAAGCTTTTATAGGATACACTATTTTTTGTAAAGTTGAGGAATGTCAGATTATTTAAATGACACATTTGTCTGTTTCGTTATAAAACCGTACCATAAAAATTGAGCATTTATATAGCGCAATATCCACTTAACGTGCTCAATGCGCTTTACAAGGGGTCCCTGGTCAACAGCAACATTTAATATGTAGGACGAGACATGACGCCTGTTAGGCGATATTACAATTTTTCGGACAAAGACAACGCTGTTAACGTCCAGGTACTCATTTTACACCTGAGTACGGTGAGAGAATGTGAGTAAAGAGTCTTTTCCAAGGACTCAACTATGCGCCGAGCGAGGCTCGAACCCAGGACCTTCCGATCCGAAAGCGAGTGTCATACCACTAGACCACATAGCCGCACCATAGTAAGTGGTAGGATGTATGTCAGTGTGTAAACGTTGGCATGTTAATAAAATCATGATGAACAATCTCTTTCTCAAAGCTATATGAAGCTTTCTCTTTACTTTTATTTTGCAGTCATTTTATGACAAGAAATGACATCAAAACCGGCATTTTGGATTGTGTTTTTTACAATCTGATGGATTTCATAAGGTGAGAAATAAGCAGTTTATTGCATTTCCATAAACTTCGGCACCACAGCGATCTTGACTGCCAGAGTTATTTGCTATTCTCATTTTTACGTGTAAATACATGGAAGTTTGTCTTGTTATCTACAAATCTATGTTTTTGGATAAAAAGCACCAAATTAAATTCACTTTGAATAATAGAAGCAAGATAGAGACTACTCGGATATTTCCTGAATTTGATATGCCGAAAGCATCTCCTTGTAACTTTTGTTAATTGATGATCTATACATTTTTTTAAAATAACAATGTAAGCACAAGATCTTTCGACAAGATTAATCTTCCGAAGTATAGAGAGCCGTATTCGAGATCTACATATCGTCTAATCTTCTAAGGTTCAGAGAGCTGCATTCTAGATCCATAGTAAATGGTAATTATCTAAAATAGAGAGAGCTGCATTCTAGATCTTTCGACCAAGTAATTCGCTAGTTTCATAGAGCTGAGGCTTCAAATTACTTTAGAAGATCGATATTTTATTGGAGATTGTCTGTTGGTTTCGATTCACATTTGAGTTTTTCTTTTTTCCAGCAAAAGACAGTCAACAATTTTCATCATCGCGACGTTGTCTGTAAAACACACCCGTATGCAAAGACGACACTGAATAATTTTTATAAGTTTGCTCTGCGAATTTCTCAATAACATTGGTAAAATAAAGAGCTTTACAACTATTTTTAAAATATAAAAACCCGCTTTTCCTGTAGTGAAATGGGTTTAGTACAAGGGTGGTTCTCGTGCAATAGCCGGGCATTTGCACTAGGATATTTAAACATAATATTATATTAAATAATATATAAAAAGTGCAAAATAAACCAGACAATCACCGGCAATATACAAGTAACCCTATTAGTAGTAATCTCGAGGACGCAAGTTAGTTTGAACTAATACACTACAAGGACTCAGGTCCTAGAAAAAAAAAATAACCTTTAACAATTTAATTCAGATAGTCAATGTTTTCAGATGGGTTCTTCGGTTATTAAAAATCGTATAGCACACAAATTACTAATTTGATTGACATGTCATAATTATAAAATTCAATGAACGTAGAGTGACTAGCAGTGTGAGGACCATACTGCCGAACTCTGGAATAACACATCGATCGATATTTGAAGGACGAGTTTTCTGGCCAAAATTTAAAATAATATGGAATTTTCCAGAGTACGGCAGTATAGTAGTATTATATCGTTATTTCCTCGTTTTTAAAGCGGTGTTGTTATTGAATTTATAAAATACCGTGTAAATATGTACATCATACGAGTGTAAATAGACACGAAAAAAAAAACCAAAACAACATTTACTTTGTCAACAAAGCTACCATACACTGACAAAACGCATTTTTTACATTTTGCGAGGAAACTTTGACACATCAATCCACTAAAATGACCCATACGACACCAACATGTAAGAAATTCTAAATCCTGAAATTGTTTGAAATAAGTAGAAATAGATAGACTTTTTAAAATTCTCGATTTGAACAATTCTTGATAAGTTGGAGAAATAAGTATAAGTCATGTTTGACCAAGTTGCAAAGAAGAACTTTTTGAGTGTACAACAGATTGACTCTGTCAACCGACAAACTACAAGACTTATTTACGAAATAATAATACAGTTCATACCTTTGCTGTCGTACAAGGACAAAAACACTTTTTCTGTATTTTGAGCAGGACTCATTTACTGATATTTTTGATGAGCCAACACAAACAACAACTTTAAAAAATTCTTAAACCTGTGACTTCTTAGCTGTCTGGCATGCCAAATATTAATACTGTCCTCTTTCTGGATTTTATGTAATATTATATTTATCTTTTTATTGTTTTTGTTATTGGCTGAAGAAAGCTGTTGAGCCCGAAACGTTCCGTTTTTGGTACTTTGTTCTTTTTTCGAGGTTTTATATTAATTTTTGTTCATTTATTTTTGGATATATCGATCGATAAAAATGACATCTGACTTGTTAAATATTCTAAAAGCCACTGTTAAAATCAGGAATTTAAACATTTCTGACGAGTTGGTGGTCTTTTAAATCCATAAATATTTCGTACATTACAAGCACAGCTGTCCATCCAATGAACGTGGTCGATCAACTCGAAGTTTATGATTCCAGTGTTGAATACAATTCGAACTCAATTACTAGACAATACATTTGTCCACTTTGTAGGACTCCACGGAGTATTTTATTTGGGCACGGCGAGATAATTTTTGCGTTTAATTTCTTATATTATATTTTGCTCAGTTATCGCAGAATTCTTTGGGGAAATGGTTTTAAGAAATTTTAAGAAATTGTTTTTATTCAAAATGATAAGTGAATCCACTACCTGGTATTGATTCAATGTAAGTACTCCCACCTCACTGTCATACTCGCTAATCGGAAAGTTGACACACAACCCACGTGCTATCTCAAAATACACACAGACCATCTTCATGTCAATTAATTGTAAACAATATGCAAAATTTAGTGACGATTGGTCCAGTGGATTCGAAGCTTTTGTGTTACAAAAAATCAAACATAGCAAAATGTATAAGAATATGAAGAAAGATTTATCTTTTAAAAAACTAAAAAGGCAATTTGTAAGTGTATAGAATAATCGAATACCAAAGACTTAACTCTTTTGTAAGAGTCAAACGGTTACTGACCGGTTCAACAGGAAAGGAAAAACATTTACGAATTTAAAAAAAAAAGAAAAAAAAAGAAATAAAATAATAAAAACAAGGAGAAGGGAAAAAAAACGATAGAAAAAAGGCTAGTTCTTTGGTCACTGCATGCAGCGGAGTGCATCAAATGGCGTTTGAAAATCCATAAGAACGACTTGGTGTTAGATTAACTGGGTAAAACCGTTCAAGATGTTGTTAAAGTCACACTCAGCCCATGAGAGCTTACAGTGCGAGATGTGTGCGGGCAATGAAACCTGAAAAAGCGGGAATGCGTTTGGTATTATCGGACGAGTTTTTTGTTGTCCCGGAACGGATCCCTGCATCTCCAATCTTATATAACATTAACGGTCATAAAGCACGCACCGTCCAGTACATAACTTTACATTTAATGATCGGCCTATTTCGTCTTAGCTCATTTGAAACCCGCGATTGCCTCTGTGCGGGTCTACCTTACAATTATGGTATGACAAATCACCTTTTATCCTTTTGCAAAGTTGCAAAGGAAAATTTTACTTCAGATAGTATGGGCCTACTTAAATTACCCTCAACATTGCAACTCAAAGGAAGTTTCAGGTTGAGGCTTTTTGATAAGATGATCATCACTTTAACCGATCGATATCTAGTGAGGTAATACTTTTATGGTAGATTTCGAATAATAATAATAAAATAATATTTTGTAAGAGTACGGCATGTCGTTTTTTTTAAAAGATGTGCTGCTGGGAAAACATGAAATTTTATATTTCCCGCATAAAGCTTAAATAGCAAAAGTTAACCAGTTAACTGTCGTGCTCTGGAAAGACGCATATTAAAAAATTTGGCCATGAAACTAGTCCTTCAAAAACTCGATTGATTTATATGACTCTCATCCTGACAAATAACGCTCAATCCTAGGACGTGACGAGTCCTAGATTTGAGAGATTTTATCAAGATAAGGGTCATTTAAATCGATCAATATTTGAAAGGCGAGTTTTCTGGCCAAATTTTTAAATACTTATCTTTCGAGTAGTGTACATGCAGTTAACTGGTAAAAAAGGCTTCTGTTTGTCTCCTTGCGCTAGAGGACGTTTACCTTCACTCCGAGATAGACCCAGTTTTGCGTTTCTCAAATCGGTCACATAAATCGTTTTATGGCGTTGTTTCGTCTTTGGGGGAGACACAGATCAAACCACGCGAATTCGGAATTCATTAGGAATGAAGTTCCATTTGATTTTGCAATAAAGCGTTACTTAAAACTGTTTTTCCTTTCTGGGAAGAGGAGGCGGGTAGGGGAGGGGGGGGGGGGGGCATTATTGTTTTTCACTGACGATGGGAATAGACTAATGTAGGTGCTGGATTTTAGAATTTGTAGATATAATATTATTCGAGTGGTGTCGTTGTAGTAGCAGCAGTAAAGTGTCTCATCTTATACAAAAAGTAAACACTTTTGAGTGTGATTAGTGACAGGAGAGGTGACAATATTGGCAAAACATTTTAGTCTTCGGTTAAAACATTTTGCGCATACACATAAGCAGGGAATAACATGGTGGAGGATATTTCAACAGCGGTTGTACAAAATGAGCTATTTATAACAGGTGACTTGTATTGTATGAAATGAAAAGTTGGTTCCATAATACGGCTTGCTAGGGGACTGGCGCATTGAGGCTGGTCAATCTGTGGAAATGGGCTATATAAACCTTTTTTATGTTTGTTTTTATCATTATTTTTTTTTTCGAAAGAATAGTACTTTAAGCCAATACTCATCATGTTTTCATGGCCACTACCAAGCAATGTGAAATGGTTGTAACTCTTGATGTGGATGTACCAGGTGACTCATGAACCCTTCACAACACGCCTTAATGCCTTTTAACTTTGACATACTGTTGTATTATATCAGAATTGACCAGCCTGGAACATTGAATGGAAAGTATAGATATTGAAATTTGAGACAAACCGATTTGCCTTTTTTTAAAAGAATAAATAGGGTTTCATGATATAACTAAATAACATAAAAATAGAGATGAAAACAGAAACAAAATAAAACCAGATAATAACATACACAAAAAAAACAAACAAAAAAACAAAAACAAAACAAGAAAACAAAAAGAAAAGAAACACAAAAAAAAAAAACACACAAAAAAAAAAAGAAAAGAAAAAAAAACAACAACCCCAGAACGAAAAAAACCCCCCAGCAAAACAAACAAAAATGTACCCCTTCCCCTAAAAAACCATAACAAAGAAAAGTAACAACACACAAAACAACAAAACAAAACAAAAACAAAACAGTCGAATTTCATGATTTAATGTCCAACCGTAACGAATCACATAATTTGTTATGCATTATAGCAGGATAGTCTTCACCAAGAGAGCATTTACTCGGATTTCAGTTGTAAATTAAATGTATCACAAATTGAATATAACAGCTTGAAGAAAAAGCCAAAATACTTAATACGAACGTTTCGAGCTCGAAACAATTCGTCATCCACCAACAAAACCAATTACAAATGTAATGCTTTACACTCCCCCCTCCCCCCACAAACACCCCTCCCCTGAAAACATTAATAAATACATTTATGAGGCTGCCAGGAAAGTGGAGGACAAACAAATCCTCCAGCCACACATTCAATTCAACAGCACCTTGACCTTCTTTTTATATTTCTATTGCATCATCTTACATAGATCATAAGTTCAAGTGTTTGCTCAGTCTTATGGTTTAAGAGAAACCCGAAACGTTCTTTATTCGTCTCTGTGTTGCATTCAACTCTAGTGTTTTCCATTATCTTTGGTTGTATCCAGGAATCTATATGAAATATATTTTAAATCACAAAAAAAAACAAACTAAAAAACAGACAAAAAAACAAAGCAAAAAATAAAACCAAAAAAAAAAAAAAAAACAAAAAAAAAAAAACCCCAAAAAAACCAAACAAAACAAAAAACAAAAACAAACACAAAACTAAAATTTTGGACGGATGGGTATCGAACTCCATTTATAATACGTTTTCAAATCTTGATTACAAAATGACTTACGAGCCGGATAATTGGGAACAGAACATTCTTGTTTTATGGCTTTACATGTTTGTTTCATTTTAACCCGTTAACTGCCATACTCTGGAAAAATGGAAGTCTCATGTTTGAGAGTTTTTGTCAAGACGAGGGCCATTTAAATCGATCGATATTTTCAAGCACTGAGTTTTCAGTCCAATTTTTAAAAATATGCGTTTTTCCAGGGTACAGCAGTTAATTGATTAAAGGTTACACAGAGTTGGTTATTATTGTTTTGGAACGTCTGCAACGGGTTAAGCTTGTAATACAATGGCTCTCACTGACTTCTACTGATTATTTACAAAGCAAGTTGGGCAGGTTTCATATATATATATATATATATATATATATATATATATATATATATATATATATATATATATATATATATCGTATATTAGAGTCCGTGATTGATTGTCTGGCTCAATATCATTCATTGTGTTCCAAACTGGCCACCTGTTGAAAAGTAATTATACTAAATCTACTCTATCTATACTCTGACAAAAAACCTGTATGGTAAAAAATACCAACTTGAATTTTTCATATCGATCAGTTAAAATGACTCAATTTATCATAAATTGCTAAACCCCCTACATCTTTGCTAAGTCCAGGATGTCTTTGAAATATTATAAAAGACTTCTTACATTTTTGAGGTTTATAATAGTTGACAATTTTGTCGATATCTAAATCTATAAATTTCTTTATGGAGTTAAAGAATTCTGGTCAAAATGTATAAATGTACTTTATCAGTGTATGGCAGGAATGAAATAGTACACCTGGCATGACCCAAAGGATGAGGAAGGTTTGGGATATCTTTCAAAGGTAACCTTTGGTTGTTGTTACCTTTCATCAGAGACCTCTTTTTAAACGAAAGTTTGCTTAATTGCTGTTAAATTGAAAAAGAATTACGGAGAATCGAAAGAAGGGAGGAATAAAACAAGGGAGATTGTGATGATGATGATGATGATGATGATGAAGAAGAAGAAGAAGAAGAAAAAGATATAAAAAAAGGAAAATGATGATGAAGAAGAAGAAGTTGTAGTAGTTGTAGTAGTAGTAGTAGTAGTAGTAGTAGTAGTAGTAGTAGTAGTAGTAGTAGTAATAGTAGTAGTATTGCAGTAGTAGCAGCAGTGGTAGTAGTAATAGAAGTAGTAGTAGTAGTGGTAGTAGTAGTAGTAGTAGTAATAGTAGTAGTAGTAGTAGTAGTAGTAGTAGTAGTAGTAGTAGGAGTAGTAGGAGAATAGTGGCAGTAGTATTAGTATGGGGAGGCGAGGAAGATGGAAACGGCAGTGTAGTAGTAGTAGTAGTAACAGCAGTAGTAGTAATAGTAGTAGTAGTAGTAGTAGAAGTAGTAGTAGTAGTAGTAGTAGTAGTAGTAGTAGTAGTAGTAGTAGTAGTAGTAGTAGTAGTAGTAGTATTGTAGTAGTAGCAGCAGTGGTAGTAGTAATAGAAGTAGTATTAGTAGTGTAGTAGTAGTAGTAGTAGTAGTAGTAGTAGTAGTAGTAGTAGTAGTAGTAGTAGTAGTAATAGTAGTGGAAGTTGTAGTAGTAGTAGTAGTAGTAGTAGTAGTAGTAGTAGTAGTAGTAGTAGTAGTAGTAGTAGTAGTAGAAGAATAGTGGCAGAAGTATTAGTATGGGGAGGCGAGGAAGATGGAAACGGCAGTGTAGTAGTAGTAGTAGTAGTAGTAGTAATAGTAGTAGTAGTAGTAGTAGTATTGTAGTAGTAGCAGCAGTGGTAGTAGTAATAGAAGTAGTACTAGTAGTGGTAGTAGTAGTAGTAGTAGTAGTAGTTGTAGTAATAGTAGTGGAAGTTGTAGTAGTAGTAGTATTTTTAATTCAGAAAAGTGAGTGGAGCAGGCACTTATGTTGGTAACAACAAGATATGAAGTGAGCAGAAAAGTGCCAGAAGACAATAGAGACAATTTTCGCGGCGGTGGTGGGGTTTGAACCTGCGACCTTATTGGTACGACAACTCCGCCTGGCAGGTGAGAGCGTGGCTCTACCGTGTGAGCTATCCACGAACACAAAAATATTCGAATCAAACCCAAGTCATTTTTAAATCCCTCTCTCACCCACTTCTGGAGATCGCCGATTCGTTCGCACACCACCATCGCGAAGTTATTTTTGACCAGCAGTTAAGCTTAATAGCCAATATTCTCAACACAAACATATAACATAGAAACGCTTGAGACATTGAGTATGCTCCGGTGTATGGGGTGAATTTTTAATTCAGAAAAGTGAGTGGAGCAGGCACTTATGTTGGTAACAACAAGATATGAAGTGAGTAGAAAAGTGCCAGAAGACAATAGAGAATAAAAATTTTTCGCGGCGGTGGTGGGGTTTGAACCTGCGACCTTATTGGTACGACAACTCCGACTGGCAGGTGAGAGTTGTCGTACCAATAAGGTCGCAGGTTCAAACCCCACCACCGCCGCGAAAATTTTTTATTCTCTATTGTCTTCTGGCACTTTTCTACTCACTTCATATCTAGTAGTAGTAGTAGTAGTAGTAGTAGTAGTAGTTTAGTAGTAGTAGTAGTAGTAGTAGTAGTAGTAGTAGTAGTAGTAGTAGTAGTAGTAGTAGTAGTAGTAGTAGGAGTAGTAGAAGAATAGTGTCAGTAGTATGAGTATGGGGAGACGAGGAAGATGGAAACGGCAGTGATGATGAAGATGATGATGATGATGATGATGATGATGATGATGATGATGATGATGAGGATGATGAATGAGCAGAGAGAATTAACGGCGGGTGTTGTGATGAAAGTGGTGGAGGAGGAGGGGGTCGTTGTGGAGAAGGAAGAGAAGAAATGAAAGGAGAAGGAGGGCAACGTTTTATTTTATTTTATTTTTTTTTTTATTTTTTTTTTTTGGGGGGGGGGAGGTTCAAGTCATTGTTTTGTTTTTCCTTACTCTTTTTTTTTTTGGTCATTAAAATAATATATTTCAAGGAAAGAAATAATAACACTATACTAATTCTGCCTCAAAGATTTTATGACGTTCACGGTGTGATGAATACGTCACCAGCCCTGTCAGGGGATAGTCAATATTCTAATCGATTCAATTTTACAGTCGTCATTCCTTGACCCCCCACTAGATGGAATCGGCCATAGCACCAGGTCACCGTGATCGGGATGGGGCGACCCAGTATCCCTTGAAGGTCACTCCCCAATTTTATGGGTTTGATGTACCAAGGTAATTGCCCTCTGCACTCCACAACTATTTCATTATTCATCCTGAGAGGTCACAGTCTTCTGTTTTTTTGCCAGGGCCCCATACCGACTTAAATGTTTTTTAAATGCTATACAACATAATCGTATCAGCCGGTCGACCAGTATTTGTATTTATTGAATGACAATAACAACAGTCATATTTTGTGTAACATTCTTAATCACATTTATGTGATATTTTGCGAATGACGTCATTGTAATATACGTTATTTGTTTGTTTTTGCCAACCAAAGTGGTAAATACTCTCATTGTTGTCTCAAGACATTTTTTCATTTTAAATATGAACTTTTATAAAGGGCAATATCCACTAAACATGTTCAAACCGCTTTATTAAGGGTCCCTGGCCAACAGCAACATTTAAAATACAGGACGATGGAAAGACGCCTTTTAGGTGATATTATGATTTTTTCGACAGGTACGCCGTTGCTAACTGCCAGGTAGTCATATTACACGGTGATAGAATGTGTGTAAAGAGCCATTTCCAAGGACTCAATTATGTACCGCTTAGAGTGTGACTCGAACTCAAGACCTTCTAACACCATGGCGAGTGTCATACCACATAGCCGCACATAGCATACGTGATGTAATCATTCTATAACAAATATTTTATAAAGAGCATCAATCCATTCAAGAGCTTTATGGCGTTAAGAATATCACAGATCATAAACGTATATAAAATCCAGTGCGCTATCTATTCCTTTCCCTGCCATAAAGGACTATAATTTCATTTCAAACGGTACAAGTCGCTTTTAACTATAAATTAACTCTTCAACTCATTCATATGTGAGTCGAGTAGGGGAAATGAATGAAAAAGTGTCATACCCATGGCTACATCTCCGGAAATTTTTTCTTTTTAATTTTGTTGTTATCATAGTCTCTCATCCGACGTCTATCCACGCTTAGGATTACTTGACTTTTGTGGCAACACGAGATGCCACACCGCTAAGTCACTGGAGCCACAGAAGCCACGAATTACACGAATTCAAGGTAATAATATTATAGTAACAGAAAAACACAAAAACATGATAATATTGTATCTATTTATTAATAAATGCTTCGGGCCAAGATAAAAAGATTTATTTATTGGTCATGGTAATTTACGTTTAACTGATAACAACTTCTGATGCCTAAGGTATTACCGCTATTCGCATTACAAGCCCTTTTTATTTATTTATTAATCATTATTATTACTATTATCATTATTATTATTATTATTATTATTATTATTATTATTATTATTACTATTATCATCATCATCATCATCATCATCATCATCATCATCATCATCATCATCATCATCATCATTATTCTGATTTTTATTATTGTTATTCTTCTTATTATTATTTTTATTTTATTATTATTATTATTATTATTATTATTATTATTATTATTATTATTATTATTATTATTATTATTATTATTATTATTATTATTATTATTATTATTATTTTTTATATTATTATTATTATTATTATTATTATTATTATTATTATTATTATTATTATTATTATAGTTATTATTATTATTATTTTTTATCTATTTTGTGATTTTTATTTTACTTACGCTTTTTAAGCTTGCTAACCAGTACGATGCCTCGTCTTTCAACACAATTCAATCGAATTTGAGAGTGTTCATTGACCAGATGGATGACAGTACATTGCGATTAACTGGCCCTGGCTGACGGATTTTGTACGATTTTTTTGGTGTACAATAAAGTTTGATTACGTCTCACATCAAGATTGTATTGCATGAAATAGAAATTAAATAACCTTTGGTCTACACTGCCGTTCTTTGAAAATAAAGAGTTTAAAATATTTTGGCCAGAATAACCAATTGTCTTTCAAAATATCGATCGATTAAAATGAACGTCATCGGGTCAAAAACTCATAAACCTGGGACGTTTCCTGAAGTTCTGGTTTGATAGATTTTTGACAACACGAGGGTCAGTTTAATCGATCAATATTTGAAGAATGAGTTTTCAGACCAAAATGGTTTTAAAACGTGTTTTTTCTTCTCAGAGTACTTTGGTACATTAGGAAAAATAAAACCTTACAAAGCTCACTGAAATTACCGAATCTGTAAAAATAGTCTTGTCGTCATTTGTTATTATTTGTAATTCCAGTGAAAAGCACTGACTTGAATTGAATGTGTCTGTAACGACGTCGGATGTGTAAGTTTCGGATGTCTTTTTTTCCTGGAATCTCTACACTCACCATAGACTTTCTAGCTCGGTTTCCATGTTTTCAACCCTGTATTCTGATTCAATTGATCCAAGTAAAATACCAACCTTAGAGGACAGTGTTAGTGATAATACATTCTTTTAAAATTTTTGAAAATGACATATATATTCTAGATAGGATTTGACAATTCATAAACAATTTATAAAGGAGCGTTTTCCTGAATGACCTATATGTGTCGTTAACGTCAAGGTACTCGCTAAAATGGAGATGAACCTTATAAAACAGATTTTAGATTAGATTGTATACAACAAGTATCATTTCTACATTTGACATCACTTCACTATTAAGTACAATTCAAAACACAATTGTGACAAATATTGTGGATTAAGCTTGATTGATTTATTCATAGAAGTTGAGGTAATACGATATCAACTTGTGGGCGTTACTGGTCTCATTATGTCGGGGATAACATGAAGCTTTTCTAACAGTCAGATAATCAATCAAAAGTATCTCAAATCCTTTGAGTTCTGAGACAAGTATAATGAATGCTCAGACCCACTTTTTGGGGGGACAGTTATAGCAGTAGTAGTAGTAGTAGTAGTAGTAGTAGTAGTAGTAGTAGTATTAGTAGTAGTAGTAGTAGTAGTAGTAGTAGTAGTAGTAGTAGTAGTAGTAGTAGTAGTAATAGCAGTAGCAGCGGCAGCAGCAGCAACAGTAGTAGTAGTAGTAGTAGTAGTAGTAGTAGTAGTAGTAGTAGTAGTAGTAGTAGTAGTAGTAGTAGTAATAGTAGTAGTAGTAGTAGTAGTAGTAGTAGTAGTAGTAGTAGTAGTAGTAGTAGTAGTAGTAGTTCTTGTTGTTGTTCTACGGCCTGGTATTGAAATCTTAATGTTCGTATTTAGTTTTTTTTCCTGCATGTAGTGTCGTTTTTCTTAGTTCGTATTCGTTTTGACCCACTTTCAACTGACCCACTCTGGACTGGCAGTCCATATTATCACATGCTTACCTGGAGGGTCCCACCTGGGATTACAAGAAGATCATCGTAATCTCAGCATGTGAAAACAGAATAACCCTTCATTTAAGTTGTGTAACATTTTTACTACCGCACATCTCACTCCTCCACTCCGTCGCTATTACGTCTTGACGTTATAAAAGAGGGGTCATTATAGGTGTTTATCATGCAAGATTGTTTGAAAAAAGCAGCAATCGAACTGTGAATTTAAGTACCTTGTTGTAATAAAACAACGAGGATTTACAGCAAAGACATGCTACAGTCAGAAAATACTAGTTTTTCTGTGTTATAACATTACTTAAATTTTTTAAATACACATAAATACATTACAGTTTCGTCGACTATAACAATCTATTTTGCGATTCTTCCAACTCGTCCTACTATAATGTACATTATTCATGTTTAAAATAGCAATGTCTCTGTTGGGTACAGTATAAATCATGGGACCCATCACCGCATAACGGTATTACGTCGGATGGATTTAGATGCTACAAATTTGACAAACACTGAAAAATATGGTACTTGGGTTATATTTATGTTTTATTTGGGACATTTGATCCTAGTTTGTTTTTAAAAATGGAAGCAAAGAACAACATTAATATTTCACATTTTTCCATAATTTAAGTTTAGAAATATATTTTTTACACCTGTATCACTCAGAAATAATACCGTTCTAAGACAATTAGTCACATATACACTGGGGTCAGCATAACAGGTGATCTTATATATTTAAACAAGTCGGGATGATTAAGGTGCTGAACATTGAATTAATGGCCAAAAATATCAGACTTGGGAAGAATGAATAGAGTATTTTAGAATGATGAACACCAAGAATTCATATTTTTCGTCAGCTTCACTTTAAATTGACATTTTAGCATCTGGTTCACCGCGAAAAATACCGTTTTGAGGCAATCGGTCACAATTGCCCATAGTTTTGATCAAATTGATCACAATACATATTCTAAATACAATTTTTTAATCACACATTCTTCTACAGTTAGACGTCAAATCTTCTTTAAATTGTAAGGACAGTAAATACATGAACCGTTTTTGACATTGTATAACCAAGACTCCAAAGGGTAAAAATCACTTCAAAAATGCAATTATCAGGGAGCTCCAGAACTTAAAATTTGATGAATAAGTTTTTAATGTAAATGTTTTATTGTCTATGGTGTAAATAATGATTTCAGACGTGGTCGTAAAAGGGAATTTTTTACCCGAACCTTTTGTTTCACAGGATATTTAAAGGCACATTTTACCTAAGCAACCCTTACTATGATATGTTATGTTTTCTTATGTTATGTTATAATGACAAAATAGTTCTCATTTATTACGATTAGATTTTTTTTCAATAGGATTCAATAGTCTGATGTCACGTCCTTCCAGCAACCAGCAGCTTGGTTCTAAACAAAGAAAATCGGTACTTTTTATTCTTCATGCTGGCTAGAACTTTTTCACATGTCATGTGATCAGATTGTATAAAAAGTCAAAACATGATCTGATTTATAATTTTTTTTCTCCTCTGGATACACTTTTATGCTCGTCGACATTGTTCCGATAATTTAGAACCAGTTACTAAGTTACTATGCGTCATTATGAGGGAAGTGACGTCACGACTGTTGAAGCCTATTTCACATGCCCATAGATTAAGATAAATCTCAATTTGTCAAAATGTCTTAAACCTGATCTTTCTTTTAATGGACAGTTTTAGTGTCGTCATGACGTATTGGACACAATGAACTAATCGGCGGCTTTGTGGTTTTGTGGAATGAGAATCTCCCTCGAACTGGTAGGAACTGGTAGGTCCTGATTCGAGTCCCTCTCTAGGCCTAGCAAAGTTGAGTCCTTGGAGAAGGGCTCTCTTCTTACATTCTCTCTCATGACCTCAGGTGTAAAATGAGGTGGCGTAAAGCAGCATCGGCTGCGTCGAAATAAACATGTCATAGTGCCTCATAATATATCAAATGTTGTCGGCTTGGGAACCCATGTAAAGCGCACTTAGTGGACATTGAGCTGCAAAAAATCTCAATTATTTTTAAAAATTTAATATCCCACTGAAAAACGCATTCCTATGATCACCAAGCATCGATCGTCGGAAGGCAGCGCTGAATGCAGAATTAAACACGATAATAATATGATTCATTGTATAAAACAAGGCTCTCAAGTGACAACTTGTACTTCATGAAACGTAAGTTTTATTCATAATGTTTGATGATAAACAAATCATTATGAAGAGTTTTGATTACACATTGGGAAATAGTATCCGAAATAAACATATTTATTCAAGTTCGTTTCTTTTGATTTAATAGAGACACACACAGCCAATGTGAAATTCCATAGACTAAATTATTTTTATCTCCTAAAACTTACGATTAGAAAAATAATCCGGTTGGCAGGTCTGATATTACGTCACGTCAGACATCCAACTGCTAGCGACGTCATGTGGTGACATAAATAAGACACGATACTGCCGTACTCTAGAAAAACACGTAGGTAAAATTTTGGCCAGAAAACACGTCCTTCAAATATCGAAAGATTAAAAGGAGCCTCATCTTGGCGACAACTCTCAAACCTGGGACTTGGCGACGTCCCAGGTTTGATAGTGGTCGCCAAGATGAGAGGCATTTAAATCGATCGATATTTGAATGACGAGTTGTTGTTGTTTTTTTTTTGGCTACAATTTTAAATACGTGTTTTTTTTTTTTTGTTTGTTTTTTTTTTCTTTAGAATATGGTAGTACACATGTTGGACCCTTGACCAGACCAGTCATGCTGGTGGTGTTCCTACCATACTACAAGGAGCCAAGGACTAAGACAGATCTGGCTACCTGCTTTTATCAAATGTGAACAACTATCTCAAAAAATTACTATGTTGTGACAAGACTGACGCTGAACAAACAATGACATAAAAGTCCAAAAGGCAAAAGTTCGGTTGAATAAAATCAGATTCATATAGACAGCTTAAAGGGATGGTTTAATAAAAACAAACCAAACCAACACGACAACAAAAACTCCAAAGAATCCCTTTGTAGATTCCCTTTATTCATCCTTTATTTAAACAAACAACAAAACAAAATCAAAAGCAAACAAAACTTATCTGTTAGCCATTTCCTACTTTGACCCTCCTTCCGCACTAGGACAAATCTGTCCCGGGACAAATTTGTCCTGTCCCACTGGAGAAAACTTCTATTCAAAAGGGGTTCCGCACTAGGACAGGACTACACCTGCGCGAATGCATTATTTTTTTTTTTTTTTACAAGATTCAAAAGTTTATTTGTAGGCAATTGCAACTCTAATAATTCACATTTTATGAATCAACATAGTATACGTTTTGTAGCAAAACGGGGTCCCCGATAGCTCAGCTGGTAGAGCACTCGCTTCATGCGCAAAGGGACCGAGACTGATCCCAGTGAAGCGAGATTTTTTCTGACCCTCTTGTCGACCCAGCAGGAACTGGATAGCTGGATCCGTTAGACTTGGTGGAGAGTACTTTGCGATTGACTTGCGTCTTATCCAAAAGGTAGCAAGCAACTGCTATTGTCCGCTTTGCGCCACTGAAACCGGGAGGCCTAATTGCTCTGAAGGACTACTTTATAGCATAACAGTTTTTTCTTGTTTGATTATGTGTGTGTGTGTGTGTGTGTGTGTGTGTGTGTGTGTGTGCGTTTCAGTTCGATTAATGTTGATGAATTAGCGGTTATAACACCATATCCCTGCTCTTACAGAAGAGAAAAAAAATCTCGATTGCGCTTAGGATCGTTCTCGGTACTTTGGTGTAAGAGGAGAGGGTTTTACCGCTGAGTTTTACAAGGGCCTCCAGCTTTAAAATGTGGGGTTTAACCTTTTTGACACATTAAGGATAATCTCAGTAATATTTCCATGAATGAAATTAACATAATCCAGCCGGGAAAAAATGTTTTGTCAGCTCAAAGCGGTAAACATCTTGATTGGCAATAAAGAATATTACTGATTTCTTATCACACCACAAAACGTCTTTACTGACACCGGCTAGTCCAGACTCCATTATTTACAACAGACAGGATGAAAAGAAAAAATGTCAGCAAGCTAAAAAAAAAGTATTTTATTATTTATTTATGATCGTACTAAGCACAGCATAAAGCCGGTAATAATCCATTCTGCTTTTGGAAATAATCAGAATATTTGGGTATGCAAGCGCACCGTTACTATGATTAGCGTTCGTGTTCTGGTACCTTTATAGTTTTCTCATGGCAGTTATCTTCCTCTTGTCCTAATCCAGCTGAAACCCCGGTTACCATCAAGGGATATAACCCTTTTTATTCGGAGATTACTTTGGCTAGATCTGTCTGATATTGAGATTTTTGCTTTGGTCAAAAATAGATTTAAAGTTGTGGTTTGTGCAGGGATCAAAACAGCTTTTCTATTGCAAGCACAAAGTCCGGTCAAAAGTTTGATGATATGATCGTTTTATATGAACATTTATATAGATCACGAACGCACCATATTCTATGCGCTTCACAGGTTTTCACGTATACCCCATATCGTTAAATGGCACCAAATATCCATTCCAATCAGTACAAGACGCCTGTTAGCTATTCTTTTTGTACAAGCACTCTAAGAAATAAGTTTATTAAAAACGATTTTAAAGGTATTTAGAAGCCACTTTATGGCTTTATACTTGGTTAATCGAAAGTTAATATGATGGTCTTTCGATTTCTACCATAAACCCAAAATACCCAAATAAAATCCATCGAGCTTGTATCTGTGTTACATTCTCAACGACTTTGACCCGGTTTTCTCAGAGCGCCACACATGTGTTTCGCAATAAATATTGCCCATTCGGTCAAGTACCAAGCTCAACATCTTCCACAACACATTGATTTCGATTTCATTCTAGAGTGATAACCTGAGATCCGATCAAACTGGATTCTTTTCAAAGGCTGGCCTTTGCTGTAAACTCACGCCAGTACTTTTTATATATTTTTTTTACTTCTCAGAAAGTTTGATAAATTACAATAGTCAAACGGATTTGAAGCTTCAATTCAATTACTGAAGACAGATGATGTGGCCGTTTCGGGTTTCTTCATTGTCAACAAAACACGATGAATGAAAACGTCATTGTTTTGTTTATTTACCTCAACAACGCCATTGTCTAATCTCGATTCGATTTCAGTGTTTCTTTCATCGTGTTTTGTTGACAAAGAGGAAACCCGAAACGTCCACATAATCTGTCTTCGTTGATTAAATTAAAGCTTCCATTTCATTTGGTTATTATAATCTATTTCTTCGAGCTTCAAGCTGCAACGTTTGCATTAAAAGGTCGGATATTTAGAGAATAAAATATCACAGTTGAAGAGCTTTCGACCAACGTACTTCAGAAAGCATTTGACTAACCCAAGACTCAGTCACACAAGCATTATATGCAAAGCACTTTCCGCCAAATCTAACAGACTAAACTACCCATCCAATGCTGGGTGGACAGTGGGAGGGGAAAGGGGGGGGGGGGGCAGAAGAATTCTCTCGTGCATCCGGGATCGGTCTTGGTCCCGTTGCGTGTGAAGCGAGTGCTCTACCAATTGAGTTATCGGGACATCCACATAAATATGACGTCGCGTTATTCAGGTCTATGTTCCCAGAGAATGTTTTCAAAACATGTTAAGTAATGAATCGGATAGTTTTTAAAAATCCGAAAAATTGAAATTGTATGTTACCAACTTACTCAAACAGATTTTTTAAAATGTCATTTCACCATGAGGATGACGCTACTCTGTTTCCAGTAACATCCGATTCCGATTTATTATTGGTCCCGCTTTATATAAAAAAAAAGGCTAGCACTTTTCAGTATCTGATACTGAATAGTGGTTTTGCACCATTCAGTATCAGATACTGAATAGTGGTTTTACACCATTCAGTATCAGATACTGAATAGTGGTTTTGCACCATTCAGTATCAGATACTGAATAGCGGTTTCCCACTATTCAGTATCTGATACTGAATAGTGGTTTTATACTATTCAGTATCTGATACTGAATAGTGGTTTTGTACTATTCAGTATCTGATACTGAATAGTGGTTTTGTACTATTCAATATCTGACACTATAATACGGTGTTTTTTTTTTCCGAAACCTGACAAAGTTATGGGAAGAGGGCAGCTGTGGGAGTGAATCTAGGACTCAGAGAAGTGTACATCTGTGGGGAGTGAACCTGGGACTGGGTTTCGGCGGGTTTCGTAATCAACAGCAATTATTTTTTTACGAAACCCGAAGACACCTGGCATTATCCGACAAAGTTATGGGAGGTAGGCAGCAGCGTGTGTGTGTGTGTGTGTGTGTGTGTGTGTGTGTGTGTAAGGGGGGGGGGAGAGGAGGGGATGAACCTGAGATTCAGGAAGGTGTACACCAGTGGGTAGTGAACCTGGGACTCTGGGTTTTGTAAAACAGCAATAACAAAATGGGGGGGGGGGGGGGATTACTTTTTTACGAAAAAATGTAGGATGGTAAAAAAAAAAACAACTTTGTCGTTAAAGGGTTAATATAAATGCCTTGACCACGAATCGATTATAGAGTACAATTTGTTACAAGCCATAAACCTTTAGCCGTGTAATCCCAACCTGAAAAGTTGATTGAATTCTGAAACGTTTTAGCAATGACATTCTGTGAATTTGTACAGGGTCATTAAATTCCTGGTGATATACCCCTTTACAATAAGGCACAATTTTGGGACGAAACGGCTAATCCGTCGTCTTTTCCTGACCATTAATTTCTCATAAAGATTTTCACATTCTCATGATCGACAATCCTCCTGAATTGGGGGAACCGCCTTATGTTTTGTGACTGCTAAGGTGTTTATTTCTATAGCGGATTACTGAGATGCTGATGGTCTTGAATAAAACCGTATAAAACCCGAATTATCTTATACAAAAGGATATTAAATCCAATATATAGCATTGTCAGTTATCCAAAATCAAATAAAAATATGTTTAGCCACTCCTTTTACAAATCATATTAAGTTTCTTTTTCAGCAGTTCTAAAGTGATATGAGAGATTTATCGTGTTAATGTTCTTATTTTCTTTTCGTGCACTGACAATACCAGTAAATTCATTTTGGCCAGAAAACTATTATTTCATGTATCCATAGAGTACGATAATTCCTAGATTAACTCAATGCTTTAAATCCCTAACGTTTAAAGAAACATAGGGTTAAAACTTTCTACCATTTTTGAGTCATCTTAATAATATATAGATTTAAATGAAGTACACGCTCTACGGGGCTAAAATGTAAAATAGATGTTTCGTCATCTTGCGACAGAGGTTTGTTTATTTGTTTGTTTTGAAAATTGGACAGAAGGCGTGAAGGAATTTAGTTTTTGATACAATAACACGTTTAACATTCCTGGAATTCAAAAGATTGATGTGGCATTTTTTAAAAAAATGACCATGGATTCCAAGGATTTTAGCTAGGCGATTATATTCTGTCTCTAAGGTTGAATGAATGGAACTCGCCAGGGAGGGAGTTTGTCAACGTGAATGATGCGATGAACAACAAGGCAATGGGATGTGTATATTAAGTGATGGTAATGGAATTTAAAACCCACTATAATCCACTGTTGTCCATTCGCCACGAATCATTAGAAAAGCACATTCTGCAGACAAGGGTAGACGGCAAGAGAGGAAGAGGGAGACCAACAAGAAGCTGGAAACAAGATATATGTGAATGGCTGGGAATGACAACAACTCAAGCAAGTAGACTGGCGGAAAACCGTAATCTGTTTCGCAAGAAAGTTCGGGAAGCAACGTCCTACGCAGGATCAGCTGACTAGATGATAATCCAGAAAGAAAAAGAATACTTGCAAAGTCCCATTTTTGAGAGTTTTTGACCAGACCGATCGATCGATATAATTGGAAGGACAAAACTTTATATTATTGTTTTTGTAAAGTACAACAGGTAAGAGGTGTGTGCCATTAAAAACTGGAATTACATCGAGAGTAAAATTATCTTGATTATTTAGTTTGAAGTCTTGCCTTACAATTGTCTTCTGCTTTCGTGATATGGCACCCACCGTGTCAAACAGGCAGTGTGTCGGAATACACTATATGATCAGAATTTGGTATGTCTAGAAAACAAAGTTCTATCTCCAAATGAAGGTTGTGGTTCTTAATCAAGTTTTATGATTAAAGAAAAAGAGTTTTAAGCAAGAGATACACCCCAACATAGTACCGTTTTGATATGATTGGTTTCGTGTATGAAGCTAGTCAACTCTCTTTAGCTATGTTGTTGCCTTTATTTTATTTTTTCTTTCTTTTAGGCGACGTTTTATGATGTTTGCAAGGCAAGTTAGTGAATGTGTATGATTAGTGAAATGTGATGTTTTCGGGTCTAAATTTAGAGTCACTAGATTCCTGCCTTGACACACATGTCTGACAATACACAATATTTTATTTAAGATAAAATGAACGTTATTTAGGGCAGAAAACATTTACTTGAAAAATCGATACATTAAGACGAACCTCAATTTGTCAACACTTTTAAATTTGAGTCATTATTTATTGTTCAACATTGACAAAAAAAATCCGGAGCGTTCATCCAGGGCGACATTCACTAAATGATTTACAAGAAGCCCACAAACATGACATGACAATTATAAGCGCAATTACAATTTTTGTCTACAGCCTACAATCATCATACTGGTGACAATGAGAAACGTGTAAGAAACGTGTATTGTAGCTTTGTACATAAACTGCTTTCTTGTTGACAAGGGAACTAAAAACCGTTATACTTTTTTTTTGCCAGCAAGAATAAGAAAATAAATAAATATCCCAATGGTTAAGAGAAGACAACATTTTGAACAAATGTATCGCTTTTTGAGGTCAAATGAAGACGGGCCCCTTTAAAACTACACATAATTGATACAAAATGACTATGGACACATATTCACATGGCGAATTTTTACGGTCCCACCTTGACCAAAGCGCTTCACAATACTATATTCACTCCCCAATCAGGTCACATCAAACAAATACCCCATGTATTATGATATTATGATAAGATGGTCTTTTAAGCGTGATTACTATACACGCATCCTTAAAGAATCTGCCATTGGTACTCATCCATAGTTGAATCGAATGGGGAACAAGTGTCAGTTGGATCAGGACAGAGATAAGCCGATTGGCCAGTCTATTCTATTTCTTTATTTTTCTTCGCAAGAAGAATAAAAGGGCCAATAAACCTGTGTAGAATTTCACCAAAAAAGGTAAATAAAACGTTTAACTCAAAGTCACCCATTCGGTGGCTGATTGCGCTTGATATTCTGTGGTTTTGTGTTCTTGTGGTATGACACTATGCTTGTGACCTGTCAGTCTAAAATTCGAATCTAAAATCTCGAGTTACTTATATGAGCCAATGAAATGATATAACATCTTTCTTTTTCTCATTTACGTTTACACGAAGAAGGCTAAAGGCAGAAACGTCATTTACTTTGCGTTGTATCTTTTATATTATGAGTCATTTTTATACCAATTATTTTACGATACATTTTCGAATCTAAATGCGAACAGTGCAAGTTGAGTCCATGGAAAGTCTCTTTCATTCACATTTCCTCACTATGCTCGGATAAAAAAAAAATGAGTACCTGGCCGTTAAAAGTGTTGTCCCTTTCGAGACGAAATTCAAATTGCGCCTTACAGGCGTCATATCTCGTCGATTTTTGGCTTAGGACACCTAGCTGAGAACTTAGAGTAGATTTAAATGATATTGTACTTCATAAAAGCTCACGGTTTTAAAAAGACAAAAACGTAACGCCGTAGGAGTTGTAGAGAAAAACAACATTCATTGTTTCTTTTCAATTATCTATTGGAGTTACACAAATGACAGAAGCTAGGCGAACCTACGCTATTGTTAAGTGTGCCAAAATGTTTTCCGAATCATTGTATAATTCTTCGTAGCCATTATCTTGTATAAATGATTGAGTTTGTATGTTCCCTCTTTTTTCTATACGTTATGACAAGACCTGTTGCCATTGTCACCTCCTTACGGCACATGTTGTCCATTATTTCCGGTCTGTCGCCAAACCGGAATGTTTTCACAATAAGCGGGAAAGCAAAACCAATGACATAATATATAAATTGGTACTCCAAACGCAACAACTTTCCTATAAACATCTATAATCTCGTAGGGTGTATCAGTATTCACGGCCTGATTTGTTTTGTCAAACGCCTACCAAGACTCCAAACAATTAAATTGTGCAGGTCACAGGGCGTCCCCTTACTACCGGATTTGTTCAAGGGCGATAACTCAGTCACACACATTAGCAGTACGGCCCAGGCTATCAAGAGTGCTATCCGTTCCGTGGCAGGAGGGTCCAGTTTCCGCCCCTGACTAAGCCCACTCTTCTTCGAATGAAGAATAAACGGCCAATCGCCTAATCCCTGTCCTAATCCAACCCGGGAGATCATTAACTGACACTAGAGATGTCCTTATTAAATAGAAATCTGTATATTATGACTACGACAGTAAGGCTGTGCGATCTGTTGAAATAAAAATCGACTCATTCCGGGTCACAATGTTTACTGAACTCGATCCGATTCAGTTCAGAAGAAAATATCCGACCTGACCCGACCAAATGGCTTTAACTTGACAAAACGATTGCTAAAGAGTTAGAAAAATGCTTGAGTTTTTATATAACGCAATATACAAAGCACTTTTCAAAGTGGCCCTGATCAACAGAAATATGTAGCAAGTAGAACAACACATGACGCTTGTTAGGCGATGTTACACTATTTCCACAGAGACAACACAAATGCCAGGTGCTCATTTTACACCTGAGTACGGTGAGTAAATGTGAGCCACAAGACCACATAGCCGCACCAAGCAGGTATCAAACAAAGTAGAATGATTGGGTAATTAAAAGTCTTCCACCAATCAGGTCGAATAAAGTAGAATGATTGGGCAATTATTGAGCTTTTTTTTATATATCGTAATATCCACTAAATGTGCTCAAAGCGCTTTACAAGGGGTCCCTGTCCAACAGCAACACTTAACATAATTTAGGACAAGACATGACGCCTGTAAGGCGATATTATAATTTTTTTCGAACAGAAACAACGCTGTTAACGGCCAGGTACTCATTTTACACCTAAGTACGGTGAGAGAATGTGAGTAAAGAGCATTCTCCAAGGACTCAAGGACTCGAGGCATCGAAACCAGGACCCTCCGATCCGAGTGTCATACACAAGACCACATAGCCGCAGATTAATAGTAAGACTCTGAAATGTGAATCGCGGATTAATGACGTTGCTATTTAACCAGTGGGAGTACATTCCATTTACGCATTAGAATTGCTCAATTATTAGTGGAGCAATACGAGCATATAATACAACCCTCACCGAGTTAGGTTGCAGCAACTCCGACATCTACCGTGCGTGTCGGAGTCGACTTCAACTTCTGCTGGTTTTGCCCGCCCCTACACCCTCAAATCTAAAGGGACAGATCCTGCCCTGTTTGTAATAATATTATGTTATTGTAGTAAATCCATGGATTTGCCCTATCGAAACACATTAGATACATTGTTGTTATTTGGGCGTTTCTTCCCTAAAAGCCGTTTAGCGGGATGGAAATGGGAGCCTTCCGGAGATTCTATTGTATGGATCAGAATACACAGAAAGGGATCACTAGACGCTAGAAAAGTATTTGTAGAATGTGAGGTAATGTGAACTTTTAAATGTGACATTTTTTTGTATAGCATAATATCCAATTAGTGTGCTCGGAGCACTTTACAATGGGTCTCAATCCAAAAAAAAAAACGCACTGAAAATATGTGACGAGATATTATACCGGAAGGCTCGGTAAGATTCTTTTTCGACAGAGACATTGCTGTTACAGCCCAGGAACTCAGTTATGACGTGCATGATTAAATAATGTGTGTGAAGAGTTTTTACCCTCCAAAGATTTAACTTTGGGTCTCTCAGAGCAAGACAGGGATGTAAATGCAAAGTTGAAAAAAAATCTGAAATTCTGCGAGCTCATTTCAATAGTTTAAACTCCAAGTGACACTCCAGGAATGAGGTGATAAATGGCCTTGTGATTGTGACAACATTTTTATGACTTTTGATTGATAAGTCTCAGAATAAAATCTAAATTATTTTGTTTATGGATGGATTTTAATGATTTATGTCTCCTTTTTGTCAGGAGGAAATACCATTATTTGGTGTTGGTCATGCTTAAATCAGTGCCCATTTAGTATTATCCTTATCTTTATGGATGAAACAGGGTTAAATTAGTTTGGGGTAATGAAAAAATCAGAATTTTGGAATTCTTAACTTATTTTCACCGCACGTAATCCAACACCTAAAGGTTTATATCAAAATTATATTCAGGTCAAAATATTACCCCCAATGACTAAATGAATCTGACAATAATAAAAACTCGTACTCAAATTTCAACAGCCATATCATTACTAAGGCCAATTTTGAGATTGGAAAGATGGTCACTTCCCGATATTTATCATTTTCTCAGGCCCCAAACCCTTCTGCTAATAACAAAGGCAATTAGAAGTACATTGCAATTAAAATACTACATTAGGTTTTGAATCGTGTTAAAAGCCCTTTACTTTATTGGTGTAGCTTTCAATGAGAACAAACAAATTTGATTTTTCCCCCACCACAGTCCAAGGTTCGTGGCAGTCTCAACCAGAAATGAGACCCCATAGAAATTTCTCATAAAGACCAAGGCTAAGGGAAATGTATCTTCAGACTCATCATGACTGAAATGAATTGCAACACACAGGAATTACTTACAGAAACAGAAATACATTCCAACTGAGCCTTAGGAAGAAAGTGTAACAACAACTCAGCACTCAGTCACGAATACTCGATATGTATCCACCATCTTCTACTTTCGATTCTGCAGCCCATGTTTTGCTTCCGGTAAACTAGAAATAACCCTCCTTGTTTACACAACAGATGTGAATCTAGTTCCGAATTAAAATTAGGAAAATTCGGAAATTCGAACGCTATCAATCCTTAGTACTTCCGAATTAAAATTCTGAAGCTGTCGTGGAAATAAGTTGAATGGTTAAATACACGTATAATCATAACTGACACAACAGTAGTGTTAATTAAATGTGTCAGTACATTGAAAATGGATATTCACTACAAATTCTCTAAATGTACAGCAGTATCTCTTATCACAAGAGTTGTTGGTAGTGAGGTATTGAGAAATATTTAAATAGTTTGGGGAAGCTAGAAAATGTGTGAAAAATAGGAAATCCTAATAATTCTGAAAGATTTACATCCCTGGCAAGACTCGAACTCGGGGCATACATGTCGAAAGTCAAGCTCCACATCATTAGACCACTTAGCCGTAGAGTTTGCAGGAAAATTTGCTGTAAAGTTAAATAATAACCACGATGTATTAAACTGTATGATATATTATATGAAGCCGAAATGAATATTTTAGCTTCGGAAAAAAAGAAACGCAAACCACTTACTAAGCAACAAAAAAAATATAATAGAAATGGTAATAGGATATATAAATCTATCTGCATTTTTTACATCTCATATTATTGTTTCTATTACCCAACTATTGAACACAAAAGTGTTTCTTGTATTTTATATTTTTCGCTTTTTATCTTATGAACAACTTGTCCGTACATGTAACTAAAACAAGAATTAATTATCAAGGCATGATTCTTTGTTTGTCCACTTGTTGGAAGGCGATTGAAGAATGACGTCAACATGACATTGTTGGCCACATAAAATAATCATTATTTTAGGATTAAGAAAACGTTTCAAGTTGCATCGTATTGAATATAGACACTGACGTCAGTGTGGGGTTATGGCACTTTCAAGTGAAGGGAAGAGGAGTGAAGCACGTTTCAAGTTCCCCGTCCTTGAATAACACACAAAGCCCTTATTAAACAACGCAAATCTCTGTAAATCGTTACACACTTTTTATGTTTGTTATATCAATTTGTTGCTATACAGAAATGATTTCAATTCATATGTGACCCATCGCATCAGTCTGGTAATAGCAAGTTCACGATTACTTTCTCATAACCTAAACGATCAACCAACGACGAGGGAGAAAAACAGGATATGTCTTCAGAGGTCGCCATACGATTAACTCGCGTATCGGACGTCGTGCGACGATGCATATCCTGGTTTTCTTCCCTCGTCGTTGATCGATCGTTTAGATTCGGGGAACGTACTCGTTACCTTGCTATTATGTGGGAGTGGACTTGATAAGAAAAAAATGAATTCGTAGGGAAATTGTCAGAATGGCTAAATAAAGTATTTCTTAAATTGAAGAAAAAAAAACCCATTCTCCTCACAGAAGAAATGTCCTAATTCAAACTTAAGAGTTTAAGCTTTATATTAAATTTCAAACATCAGGGTATATCCAACGTGATACCGTTTTGAGCCTACCCATCACATGTCTTTTTAATTTCCCGCATTCAAAATATGTAATAGCCTTTTAGATATAACATCTCACTTCAAAAGCTTATATATATATATATATATATATATATATATATATATATATATATATAAGTGTGTCTGTGTGTGTGTGTGTGTGTCTGTGTGTGTGTGTGTGTGTGTGTGTTTTACGCTGTCAAACCTAGACCTTGATTCTCCTTAACCAGTTAACTGCCGTAATCTGGAAACCATATATTTAAACAATTGGCCAGAAAACTCGTCCTTCAGATATCGATGGATTTAACAAATAATATTTTCAAGAAGAAAAGAAGAGGGAGACAGAGGATAGATTACATTGACAATCTGAACAGATGGATTGGTGGAGGAGGAACAGGAATCGAGCTATGAGAAGATCTGAGGACAGATATGGTTGGAGGGACATGATCGCCGATGTCTGCAACAGGTCTGGCACTTGATGGTGATGATGATAATTTTCAAACCGTTGACCAGAAAAAAGTTTGATTCAGAATACTGCATCGATTTATAATTATTCAAAATAACAAAGGAAATCATTTATATCTCACTTATTTCTTATATAAATAACTATCTAGGCACCTTTTCGTTACAATTACAGTTTTACAAATAAAAAATAACTACCTCAATATATATTCATGAATTTTGTGCTCGGACAATCGCCTTCGGACTTGTACTTTAGCGGATCATATAGAGGGGGGATGTGGGGAGTAATAAAAAGAGGGGGGGGGGGGGGGTGCACTTTGGCCAAACTTCAATCGAAGCGGGAGGGGGGTGCGCAATATGACCAAAGAAGGGGGCGGGGTGTGCGCAATATGACCAAAGAAGATGGAGGGACGCAATTTGAACAATCCAAGGAGGGTGGAGTTGGGGGGGGGGGGGGGTTGAGTGGCGATCTTTTGAGCATTTTCAAATTTAAGGGAGGCGAAATGTGTAAAATGGTTTTCATTCAATAAAATAGCTCGTGAAATAATAGTGAAAACTTAGAGAGTATCTTTTTTTCCAAATGATTTAATTATAAATGTTGAACAACTGAAATTTAATAGAAGGGATGGGCGGGTAGGGGGGGGGGGTGAAAATCAGCTTGGGAGGGGGGGGGGGGGGGGAGCAAAAATTCCAAAATTTAGAGACGTGGAGGAGGGGAGGGAGGGATCATTTATTCGATAGTTACAGTAGTCCCTGGTTTGAGTCCTCATAAGTGACTCTTTACTCACATTTTTTCTCCACACTCAGTTGTAAATAGAGTACATTGTTGTTAATCGCGTTGTCTCTATCAAAAAAAAGTTATGGCGCATAATTTCAGGCGTCAAGTCTCATCCTACCTGTAAAGTTTGTCTGTGACTTGGGGCATCTTGTAAATCTAGATTAGCACAGTGAATGAATATTATGCTTAATAAAAGCTCAATTCTTCAGGACGTTTTTGGAAAATGGAAGTGGCAGATTATTGAAAATTAAAAACTTCGTCAAAACCCAAATGAAAAGTTCAAGAATAGAAACATAATCGGCAAAATCTATTAATAAACAATTGAAGGGTGAAATCGAAGTGTTGAAACTAGTCTGACAATACAAATTATTATGATCTCATTGTTGTAGTGAAAATACCCTCAAAGCAACACAAAGTATATTCCATTACATCTATGTTGAATTAAACCGATAATAGGATTCAATAGTCTGATGTCACGTCCGCCCAGCAACCAACAGCTTGGTTCTAAACAAAGAAAATCAGTACTTTCTATTCTTCATGCTTTTTCACATGTCATGTGATCGGAATGTATAAAAGTCAAAACATGATCAGATTTATAATGTTTTTCTCCTCTGAATACACTTTTATGATCGTTGGAGAAGTATTTCATAAGGGCGTCCGCCATTATTCCGATAGTTTAGAACCAGTTACTAAGTTACCATGTGTCATAACAAGGGAAGTGACGTCACGACTGTTCCTGTTGCGTTAGGATATCAGATCCCTTTTGTGTGTATGTCTCATATAATGGCAAAAATGAGATAAAGAAAAAGATACAAACGCAACGCTAGGCGTCTCTAATTTTCTTTTTATTGCTTGAGGAGTTGGAAGTACAGTTTGGAAGGGACGTAGGATTGTTTTATACGCTCAAACTTGTTTGCCTGAATATAATAACAAGTCGCGTGTGCCCTTGTTTTCGGGATATGAAATATCAATACTGCCGTACTCTGGAAAAACTCTTATTTTAAAATTTGGCTAGAAAACTCATCCTTCAAATATCGATTGATTTAAATGACTCTCATCTTGGGAAAAAACACCTCTCAAACCTGGGACTTCGCGAAGTCCCATGTTTGAGAGGGTTTTTTTTTGCCAATATGAGAGACATCTAAATCTATCGATATTTGAAGGACGAGTTTTTTGGTCCAATTTTAAAATAAGAGTTTTTCCAGATTACGGCAGATGATTATGGCCTATTGAAATGAACGAAAATCGTTGCGTCAAGCTGAGTGGGCAGTTCCAATCTATTTTACAAGTGTCCACAGGTAGCTACTACAAACTTTAAAAGTTTTACAAGCCACATGACCCTACAGATCCGTAAGGAATTTGGCAACATCATTTTATAAAAATGTCATGAAAACTCTGGCTTTTTCCAATAGACCCTGTTTTCTGATGGGGTAAAACAATTTCTTTCCAATGTTATAATCAACATTAAGTGAAAATTCTTTGCTTGCCGAGCAATCGAAATTCCTTATCGAGGAATAACAAAAAAGTACTGATACTGTATGCAAACAAAAATTGATAAATTAAGAAAAACTAACCTGTCATTCATTGTGAAAACACGGACTCTCTAAGTGGCACACTTACGGTGGGTTTCGCCAACAAAACATATATATATATATATATATATATATATATATATATATATATATATAATATATAATATATTAAACATGTTTTTGTCGAATTGTAAAACATAACACGTCGATATTGTTCCCAGTTTATTGACGAAAGGATTATGACATCTAGACCTCACACAGAGTAAAATTACAAACTCCTTTAAGGCTTATCGCCCAACACGTATCTTGAGTGTTATGTTTAATTCTTTTGTTTGTGTCCTTAGATAAACAGAACAAGACAATTTCTTGTCTAAATATTGCTTTTAACATGAGCTTTTATATAATGCCATACCCACATTAGTATTTTGTAATTACAACATACCTTAAATGTGGAGTCTTGCATATGGCTCGGGACTCTTTTGTAAAAGATGGGATGTTCCAATCCGAACAGTGTTCCAATTCGGACACCCTTCCGTATTCACCTTCTCTTTTAACGCCTAATTTTATTATGAATTATGTCACAGAGCTGAGTTCCGATTTAACACAGCCAGAAATAAATTCATGATATATCTAAGCTAATTTTATAGATTTTCTGTGTTATTTAATCGTCTCTTAAATCCCTTGTCTCACTCGGAAGATCAGGTACGCGCTTCTCCTATCGCTTTTTCGCGAATTCGAGGCAACTTACAGTCGAAGTAGCAATGTAAAGCAACAAAATTTGCGATATAAATTCGTAAAATTGAAAAGGACTTTTCACATTTTGTTTTGAAATTTGTGCGATCGAACATCATCGAATTGGCACAACTATCATTCCTAATTGACACACCACAGTGTCCGGATTGGCAAAACTATCATTCCTAATTGACACACCAATGTGTCCGGATTGGGACAAGTGACTAAGGCCCATAAATCAAGGCCAAACACACAAATAAAATGTAATAATGGACTAAGTATTTGATCGAAAACTTTAGATGAATGGTGTTTTCAACATATGCCACGGCTATTTTGACAATTACTCTCTGTGTGCGGCCAACAAAAGTTGAGCCATTTTAGGGGTCCGAATTTATTTTGATTTGTCTTAATATCTAATCTAATCGGCAATATGGTCTTGTGGTATGACACTCGCTTTCGGATCGGAAGGTCCTGTGTTCGAGCCTCGCTCGGCGCATAATTGAGTCTTAGGAAAAGGCTCTTTATCCACAGTCTCTCATTGTACTAATGTGTATAATGAGTACCTGGCTGATAACAGCAATGTCACTGTTGAAAACAAAATTGTAATATCGCCCGATAGGTGGCATATCTCGTTCTACATGTTACGTGCTGCTGTTGGTCACGGACCCTTTGTAATACGATTGAACACGTTTAGTGGATGTTGAGCTATATGAAAGCTAAAGATTTTTTTACAAAAATTGTTGTTGTTATTTTCTATATCTCAAACTTAAAGTTATAATAGGAAACACATCGCAGCAATCTGATCAATGTCAGGGTGATACAAATCGTACCATTACTGAAATTATAATCAGATATGCAGTATCTACGAAGGTTAAATAAGGTTTAATCTAGATTTCAGGATTTTGATTATAGATTATATTTCTATGATCTAGTTCACACTGACATATTCCTGAGAAGTTGGGTCGTTGTCATAGATTTGTAGTTTAGAAAAGTTGAACACCCCTTCCCCCTTCCCAATTTAAAATAAAAGAAATATACAAATATTAACAAAAACAAAAAGAAAACCAAAAAAAAAAAAAAACAAAAAAAAATCCAAAAAACCCCACCCCAAGTGGCCTTTATGTCATACTCTGGTAGGAACCCTTTTTTACATTGGCCAAAATATTCGTTTTTCAAACATCAATATATTCAAGAGGTCCCAGGTTTGAGAGTTTTTCACCAAGATGAGGATCATTTAAATCGATCGATATTTGAAGGACGATTTTTCTAGCCAAATTTTTTAAACACCTGTCTTTCCAGAGTACAGTATTTATCTGGTAAACCGTTTTGTCTATTATCCCAGCAAAAAGACAATCGTACCTTATATTTATAAACAGATTATTATTATTCCTTTTAACATTTAAGCCATTCCATTCAAAATGACACTCGTGTCTTAACCCTTTACAACCGACAACCGATTCACACTACCTGACTTATCTGACATTATTTCTTATTATTTTTACCAATTGAGCGATAAGAGAAATGAATCTCGGTCTTCATTAAAACACTATAAGCATTGCTTTTGTGTCGAAAACGGTTTAGTCTGATGTTAAGAGCATAACATGATTTATATATTAAAAGAATAGTTTAAAATAAAGTTAGTTTAGCCGTTGACCAGTTAAGCACAATATTAAATCAGGAATGTTTCTTTATCCATTGATAATTTCCAAAAGCTCCCAATTGAAATGTTTTTTGTTTTGTCTAAACTATGACAGATCTCATTATAATAAGGATTACAGGCTGCTGATTAGATTGTCATTTCAAAAGCTCTGGTGCCATACAGGTGTCAGCATTGACGGGACTTGAACATTATTTGGAATAATATGTCAGGTGGTCCCTAAAAAAAAACAGACAAACACGCTGGTGAATTTAACCCGGATCTGTTCAGATCTCTCTGGATAAGGTAAACATTGTTCTTGATAATATATGCAGCCCTTGTTTAATTTATTTGCCAACGAGTACAGAAATACTGGCAATAAATGAAAAAAAAAGTATCATCAACCTGTATTTACAGATCGATATATGAATAACCTGCAATACTTTTTATTTTTATTTAGGGTAATTTTATCACCCGTTGACTCATAGATTATTTATAAGTCTACTATAGCATAATGATGGTACCCTTTGTGAAAGGTCATTTGACATTGGGAATCGTCATCTGGCCGCCCTGTGCCGGATTTATTAGCGTAATGTACAAATTGCTGCTCGAAGCTAGAAGAAATAAATAACAAATGTGAAATTAAATGTAAGCTACAATTTATTAATATACGAAAACAGATAAAATGGGCTTCTAGGATTTCCCTTTTATCCTGCTCTGTCTTGTTTTGTTGATGAAGGGGAAACCCGAAACGTCCATTTTATCTGTTTTCGTATATTAAATTTTTGTTTATTAAATGTAAAATTGAATGTAAGCTTCAGTTTACTATTCGAAAAAAAAAAAGGACTTTTCGGGTTTCCCCTTTATCATGTCCTGTCCTGTTTTGTTGGTAAAGGGGAAACCCGCAACGTCAATTGTATCTGTTTTCGTATATTAGATTGACGCTTACATTCAATTTTACATTGGATTTATTAGCGCACTTCTACAGACTTTTATTACCGGGGGATTCTGAAAATATTGATGGCTCGATCTCCGTTAATTTCCACAATCAGTGTAATAATTAAAATAGATGAGTGTCAATAATAGTCTCTACAAATTATATTGAAGGGTTCTTTACTTGTTGGAGTGAAATTCCACAATAAAGACTATGACGCGGCTTATTGCCTTTCGCCAGTAAAATCTTCCGACTCCGTAGCTTTGGCCGTTTTGCAGGTCAATGTTTGTTAAAGCGATCCATTCGTCTCTATTCCGTGTTATCATTTTCAGTTATTCCGGTTGTGTGGGAGATGTTAGTCGCAGGCTATTGCTCTTTAGGCAATGTGATTTTGTCGTACTCAAGTGTAAAATGAGTAGCTTACCGTAAAAGGCGATGTATCTGCCGGAGGAAAATAATGTAATAATATTGCCTAACAGGCACGTGTCTCCTCCTGCGTAATAGGAGTTGCTGTTGATTAGGGACTCCCTGTAAAGCGATTTGACCACGTTTAGTGGATATTGTTCTACATAAAAGCTGAAGCATTTTTTTTTTTATGTTTAAAAAAAGATTCCCTCTTTAGTTTGTGATTTACAGCAATGATACCAGATCGAAGAAGTGGGTCACACTTAAAAGTATAAGATTTTCAGCCAAATAAATTAATGGAAAATGTGTTTGGTTAAAATGCACACAGAATAGTGATATTATTTTGTTTTCCAGAGATGGCAAATCTGCCGTACTCTGGATAAACATGTATTTAAAAATTGGCCAGAAAACTCGTCCTTCAACAGATATCAATCGATTAAAATGACCCTATCTGTTAAGCAATCCCAACCCTGGGACTTCGCCACGTCTCAGGGATGAGAGTTTTTTTAAAACAAGATGAGGGTCATTTTAATCAATTGATTTTTGAAGAACGAATATTCTGGCCAAAATTTTAAATATGTGTTTTTTTTTAAAGAAAAGAGTACCGGCAGTATTTCCATCGGTAGGTTAAAATTTCATCCAAGGTTTCCATCCGTCTTTCTAGGACATTAGATGATATTCAAGATAATGACATTTTGGACTAACCGCAAAAGGTCGTGGTTTAGGTCAAATATGCCGTACTCTGACAAAACAAAATTTAAAATTTTTGCCAGGTAAGTTTTCATTCAAAAAAATATCGATGGAATAAAATGGCATTTACTTAGTCAACTAACCAGGCATACATTTGGGACATATTATTTGAAGGGGACGTGACCGGACTTTTTGACATGCTGAAAGCCATTTTAGTCGATCGAAGGAAAAAGAAAAGTTTCTATTGTTAAAAAAAAGTGACCCATCGCCTAAATACAGCATTATTTTTGGTCGTGGAACTAGATACCCCCCCCCCACCCCCTCCCCGTAAAAATTAATTAATTAGACTTATTGAAAACGGTTAGAATTACAAAATTTGAGACCCGAGCACTTAGGAAACGACATTTATTATTCTAGAAAACGGTAGGGGCTGCCTGAAACCTGTGATTGTGGAAATACTAAAGAAAGAGTGAAAATGGAGAGGCTTCGTATATAGGAACGATACAGACAAAGGACGTTTCGGATACAAACCCTTCGTCAGCACAACAATACGCAAATTAACGTGGAATACAATGTTCTTCTTTCGGGCAGAACCTGCAATGTGAGAGGTCATACGAGGACATTGTCGAAAGGTCAGCAAACTGTGCCCTGGACACAGTGCAGTGTAACACGATCTCCTTCATTTCACAAATACCACCTTGCTTTGAATGCACCGATATGTCTCCCAAACATTGTTTTCCACGTTAATTTGTGTATTGTTGTGCTGACGAAGGGTTTGTACGCGAAACGTATAATAATAATCTAAAAAGTTAAAAAGTGAGCTGTTGTATAGCACATTATCCACTAAACGTGCTCAAAGCGCTACTCACGGGGCCGCTAGCCAACAGCAACACTTAACATACAATAATAAAAATAAAAATAAAATTCCCTTTATTCATCCCCAAGGGGAAATTTGTCTTCATGTTCTATCCCAAGGAAGGACTGGAATAACCCAAGCGTCAGCCGCAGTGCAGCGTCGCAAAGTGAGCTAGGGCGAGGCGACTTGCTCTAGGCCATCAACGAGGCGGTTAGTCGAACTCGGTAGTTTTAGGGTACGAAGCAAAAACCGTACCGCTGAGCCACGCTGCCCCCTGGACATGACGCTGGTGAAGATTTGTTACCCACCGCCTCAAAACGGTGTCATGTCAGGTTAATTTTAACATGATATTTCATTTGTAGTCAAAAATATGAAAAATATCTGATTTGTTTACATGTTTTAATTCACATATATTCTTAAAACGACGGTTTCTGATTATTTCTGCTACAAATCCACTCTTCTGCAATTGGTTCATTGCGACATAATACCGGTTTGAGGCGGTCAGTAACAATTCTTGTAACTTTGGCGTCGGCGTATTCATATTAAGTGAGACAATGATGGTTGTGATACGGGCATAATTTGCACGTCTCTGCAGTGTAAAAAAAGCGTGTCATGTGATCAGGGTGGGAGATTTATCGGTGCATTCAGAGCAAGGTGGTATTTGTGAAATGAAGAAGATCGTGTTACACTGCACTGTGTCCGGGGGACAGTTTGCTGACCTTCCGACAATGTCCTCGTATGAACTCTCACATTGCAGGTTCTGCCCGAAAGAAGAAGTTGGAGAGTAGTTCGGCTCCGAAAATTAGACAAGCCTTTCGACTTTGGCCTTTGTTTTCAGGACTCACTCACAGTTACACAGTTTAAAAAAAAAACTCAGTACAATAGCATAATAATAGATGAAAATTCGCAATACAATTGGGATAATTCTTTAAATAGTAGAAGTTAGGTATACCATATTAATTAACACCAAAAAAAAAAAAAAGAAAAGAAAAAAAAAATAAGATAAAAAAAACAAACAACAACAACAAAAAAAAACGAAAGAAAAACAAACAAAAGCAAATAAAAAAAATAAAAGAACTTCCATCTTTTAAGTTGAAACCAAAATATGATAATCCCCAACATTAGGATTGTCAGATTTAAGAATTTTTTCAAGTAAGAGATGATCTTAATTTTTTGGGATTTATGATTAAAAAAAAAAAAAACAAAAGGGTGTTTTGCCTTTGTACGGCTACATTGTCTTATTCTTAGACATGAATCTCATAGATAGTTCTACTGGTAGAGTACCCGACTCACAAACAAATGGACTAATTTCAAATCCGGACAGAGTCGTATTTCGGTGCCTGGGTCAATCCTTCCGCAATAATCCTTCTTTCCATCTTCCCCATATCTCTCTCTCTCTCTCTCTCTCTCTCTCTCTCTCTCTCTCTCTCTCTCTCCCTCTGTGTGTGTGTGTGTGTGTGTGTGTGTTTCTCTATGTCTCTAACGAACAAGAATCCCGCGTTCCACACCACATTATAATATCGATGACTCGGAAATTGGTCCCGAAATACCCCAGCACTTAATCTGGCTTTAAATCGGTATTTGTGTTGTTGTTGTTGTTTTTGTTTTTTGTTGTTATTGTTGTTTTTAAAGTCAATCTGCAAAACAACATTGGGATTTCATTGGAGTTTCATTTTCAACATGACGACCGATTTCAAGATCTAAGTTCATCTCTCAAAGCCAAACTGAATTGGTAGAAGCAATAACAAAAACAATAACAGCATTAACCAGTTGACTGTATTCTGGAAAATCACGTATTTAAAAAAATTTGGCCAGAAAACTCGTCTTCAAATCGATTTCAATGACCATCTCCTTGTCAAAAACTCCTACCAAGGACCTTGCGGAGGGTATCTATCATATTGTTCTATGACTCCTTAAATCACAAAATAAATGTTTTAAAAATTGTGTTTTTTGGGGTTTTTTTTTTTTCATTTTGTTTTTCATGTTGAAATAACGGCTTAACAGGTAACCTATTCATATAACGATGAACACAAAAGAACCTCAACTTGCCAAAATATTCAAAATTTTGGAGTTCTCTAATATCTAAAAATTAATACTTGTTGACAAGTCAACCAACTTCTGATCTGATAATCCAAATCATTATGGGCTCATTGCAATAGTAATTTCAAACCAACGCAAAATCGTGTCCTTTCCAACATCAAATCAAGCACAAATATACGTTTGGATATCAGACCTACAAATAAAATATTTGCAAGCAGCTATCGACCTACTTGATTCATCGGTTGTTTACACTCAAAAAGTTTAATTAATAATCAAAAATATTAGAACTGGGTAAAGTTGTATGTGTTCTAAAGGAAAATAAATGTACTTTCTTAAAATGGCCAAAAAAAAAAAAAAAATAGTACTTCACATTTCTTGTCATTTTAACTTCAAGATTTTAGTGATTGAAAATAAAAAGCAACCAAATGTTAAATGGACCAGTTTTGTGTCCGTGCGTTATAATGTTATTGTAGCTAGATGTTGCGAGTTGCCCCCGCCAGCATTGACACAAAACTGGTCCGTTATCTCGGAGGGGTCACTGCTTTAGCTAGATTATGGTGTGAGTTGCTACAAGATCCATATAGTTTACCCTGTCATGATACTGTTTTGAAGCGACAAGTCACATAATATTATGATGTTAATGTTTCGGCACAAAATGAAAATGCCATTTTATCTTTGAACAAATTTAACACTCGGTGGTTTCAATCTTTAACCTCGATATTAAAAATATTTCTTTAAAAATCAAACATGTCTATCAATATTCTATTTTTGACCAGGGCTGCAACTGTTTTTATTCAAGAGGCAACGCTGTTTCTACTAGTAAACCTGGACACATCGGGATACATCCGAACGGCTGCTGTAAAGGATTAATTGTTATCGTGCTTTTTATTTTTTCAAGACAGAACGGTTTTATTTCCAAGTTGTTTCCAAGCAATAGAAAGGACAGCATTCTCAATTACCAACAATAAAAAAACATATTTTATACCATGAATTTGATATTTTGCCATCTGGGAGAAGTTTTTGTCAGATTAAATGTGGAACTAACAAGTATAAATCAACGTTCGTTCCATCAGCAATAAAAATGTTGAATATTTCATATGGTACAGCAAAACCAAGGATTGATGCGTTGACTGATTGACTGATTAATTTGTTTAATGTTAGGCTAGATGAAGTGACCAATTGATAATGATGATAATATTTGGTGTTGAATTGCCAAGAATGTAACGAATTGAAAATGAAATGAAAATGTTGATGTTGTGTATGTCGCATGCGTGAAAGAAAGAGAGGAAGAGAGAGAGAGAGAGAGAGAGAGAGAGAGAGAGAGAGAGAGAGAGAGGTGTCTGTTCAATGTTATAGTTATCATATAACGTTATGACAAGTGTAACTAAATGACAAATTGCCATATTTGTGGACAATAAAGATCTATTATTATTATTATTATTATTATTATTATTATTATTTGTTATAATATAAATATCCCCTATCAACTTTCCTGTCTAATTACCCTAAGATCATATTAAATGAAATTCCAAAATTATCTCCTGTATATTTATGGGTTTTAACGTTTTATTTTATTTCACATTTTATTGCTCCCTTGTTTTTGTTTTGGTGATAATGATGATGATGGTGATGGTGATGGTGATGAAAATAGTAATGAAATGATAAGAATATTATTATTATTATTATTATTATTATTATTATTATTATTATTATTATTATTATTATTATTATTATTATTATTATTATTATTATCATTATTATTATTATTGTTATTAATGTTCTTGTTGTTGTTGTTGTTGTTGTTGTTAGACAGGATGCATGATTGTATCAAGGAGAGAAAGGAATCCAACATACAACTTAATAAGCAAAGGAGAAACTATAAAACAAGTTCAGACATTTAAATATCTTGGATACATAATAACTTCAGATGGCAGATGTAGCACAGAAATAAAACGAAGAATTGCAATAGCTTAAGATAGTTTTAATAAAATGAGTCTATTTTTTTAAAAACCACAATATCTCAATGACAACAAAATATAGGGGTTTGAAGGTCTATGTATGGTCAGTATTATTATATGGCTGTGAAAGTTGGACAATTACAGAAGACATTAGAAAGAAACTAGAGGCAGCAGAAATGTGGTTTCTTAGAAGGATGTTAAGAATCTCATGGACAGAGAAGAGAACTAATGAAGAAGTATTAGAGCGAGCTGAAACTAAAAGGTTATTAATTCGTACAATAAGAAAAAGACAAATGCAATTTTTAGGGCTCCTAAATCGACATAAGTGTATTGAACATCTTGATCTCACAGGACAGATAGAAGGTAAACAGAGTAAGGGTAGACCAATTAAAACATATTTGAATAGTTTGAAAAGCTGGGTGACAAAGTAAGAGAGGAATAATATTAGTTTTCTGAGGTTATCTGATCAGAGAGATGAATGGCGTACCATGATCACCGATGTCTGGCACAGACTTGGTACTTGAAGAATAATTATTATCATTATTATTATTATTATTATTATTATTATTATTATTATTATTATTATTATTATTATTATTATTATTATTATCATTATTATCATTATTATCATTATTATCACTATGCAATTGTAAATAAAATTTGGGATTTAAAAAAAAAAAGAAATATTAAGAGAACAGGCCTTTTGGATCCAGTTTAATATTTTTGTTCAAAATTTCAGAATCTCGGATTTTGTTGAAGCCGTTTGGAATAAGAAAATATAAAATAGAGTTGGTTATTTGGCATTTTTGATCAGTTTCTCACGTTAAGCGTCACTTAAGTTTTACTGATTTGATTCAGATTTTAGCACTGACATTTTCTCAGATCAATTGGCATTTTCTGTAACATTTACCCTGAAATAAGGTGGCTGGGAATAAGAAAACTCAACTTTTCCCCGACATGACTTAGGAAAGAATCTCTTATAGGGGACAGCGAGGCTCAGCGCCGCCGTCTTTGCTTCGTAGCCGAAAGTTACCGAGTGCGCTGTGTGGCCTTGAGCCAGTCACCTCGCCCTAACTCGCTAAACTGCGGCTGACGACTGGGTTATTCCAGTCTTCCCTTGGAATAAATAGACCCTCGAGATAAATTTACTCTATGGGATGAAAAAAGTGGATTTATACATTCATTTTATTTAAGTGTTTCGGAAAGCGAAAGATCTACACACATCAGAATGACACAGTGCCATACAAAGCAGGGCAGAAAAAAAAAAAGAAAAACGCACACATCTGAAACAATCAGCCTGTTCCAACTGGGAATTGAACCTTAGGTCTCGTCTCCTGATTACCGGTCAGTCTGAGATTAGATCTCAACTAGAGGTAGGCTGATATTTTGGGATGATCTTTATTTCTTGTATTTTTCTTTCTTGTTCTGTGTTGTTGACTTGACGTCTCATTGAATGAATGTTTTCAATATCCAGGCTGAAGAGTCTTTGATATTCTCAGAATATTGACTGAAATAAACTACGAGAAAGAGGGAGAAGGAGATAGATAGATAAATAGATAGATAGATAGATAGATAGATAGATAGATAGAAAGATAGAAAGATAGATAGATACACAGATAGATAGATAGATAGATAGATAGATAGATAGATAGATAGATAGATAGATAGAAAGATAGAGAGGTAGATATATAATGCAAGAGAGATATAATGTGCGTGTATGTGTGTGTGTGTGTGTGTGTGTGTGTGTGTGTGTGTCCAAAGTATGAATGTTATTTTCGGTGGGACAAGGTTTGGTGTAGTTTTACAATTTACTTGACTACTATCTACCTGTAAAATGCCCGATAAAAGGATTATTTTATTATAGATGTCTGAACAATTTTCAGCAGCATGTTTTAAACTTCAAGTTTCCATAATGATACAATTAAATAACGTCATAATGTACGAGTAATAGTGTTAGCTCCTTGAGGAAGGGAGATAAATGCGTTAATTTAATGGTTTTGTAAATATTATTTTTATTATGCCCCTTCTAAAAAACCGCGCTTGGTAAAACTTGAGGTGAAGCAACAGTAGTAGTTAGTACCAGTCGAAGGAAAAGAAGAAGAAGAAGAAGAAGAAGAAGAAGAAGAAGAAGAAGAAGAAGAAGAAGAAGAAGAAGAAGAAGAAGAAGAAGAAGAAGAAGAAGAAGAAGAAGAAGAAGAAGAAGAAGAGAAGAAGACGAAGAGAAGAAGAAGAAGAAGAAGAGAAGAAGAAGAAGAAGAAGAAGAAGAAGAAGAAGAAGAAGAAGAAGAAGAAGAAGAAGAAGAAGAAGAAGAAGAAGAAGAAGAAAGAAGAAGAAGAAGAGAAGAAGAAGAAGAAGAAGAAGAAGAAAGAAGAAGAAGAAGAAGAAGAAGAAGAAGAAGAAGCAGAAGGAGGAGGGAGAGGAGGAGGAGGAGGAGGAGGAGGAGGAGGAGGATGAAGATATGATATTAACCTCCTTTATGTTAGAATAAGCTCAAACGCATTTTTCGCCTCCTGAAGAGTTCCATCGACATTGCTTGGCCTACGGGAGCGTGGTCAATTAACTCCCACATCGGATGTTGGAACGTTTACCATGCTCAAGAGTACAAGTCACGATGGATGATGATGAGGCATGCAAACATTGAAGGTTGAAGTTGCAGTGTTTACAATAATGATGTTGAAAGTGATAAATTTTGCGGTTGGTAGCGATGATGATGATGATGATGATGATGATGATGATGATGATGATGATGATGATGATGATGATGATGATGATGATGATGATGATGATGATGATGATGATGATGATGATGATGATGATGATGATGATGATGATTAAAGTAATCATGATGATGATGATCGTCGCCATGTTAGGGAGACGCCAATGAAAAACTATTCCATTCTCTATTGCAGATAGGCACATCTCTAGACTAAAATAAAGAAAGAACATCAATATGATCCTCTCTTCATCATCCTCCCTCAT